>NW_003314351.1:602041-603617 GCF_000143415.4 Selaginella moellendorffii
TGAGATGGACCTGAGATAGTGTCGCGCATGTGACTTCGGGTATCGAAAGTTACCTGTCGACCTGTCCTTACGGACACTCTTACCTTACTGCCACGATGGCAGGAGGTCGGTATTGCTGGACCCGTTATCAGTCTCCGCCTAAGCTAGTTGAGAAACTGGTCTTCGCGTGTGCACTTGACCAGATGAGCATAAGGAAGGAATTCCTAAGTGTCTATTTAGTCAAGCATACTTGACCTGGTTAGAGAAACTCATTCGTTGACTTGCACTTGCTAGTGTTGGGAACCCCCGTGATATTGAGCTTGGTCCCTCAATATCGCAAGATGATAGCTTACCGTGTCTGCCAAACACCCTCGCTATCATGCCCTTTGTGTTAGTCTCATTTTGGTCCCAAATGCTATTTATGGAAAGTGTCCAGATTTGCTCATTTGGCATATCTACGGAATGTAGAGATCGTCCTGAACACAATGGTGTTCGTCCCATGTCCAAATTCGCAATCTAAGGACATTCCATATTTAGTAAGTTTCGAGCTTGTCCCAGAGACTAACTCCTAATACTAAGGGAGGCTTGGGGTGAAAGCCCAAAGCGTGTGTTCCTCAAGGGGGGGCGGCTGTGGGGGGTTCCAAATGTATAGTAGGGATAGTGGGTAGGTCGGGCATGGCCGACCAACCTGAGGCATAGTCTAGCTCCCGCTTGCGTGCCTGTCCTTGTTCTGCGTCCGGCTTGGGTCTAAGCCCAAGTTCCATTCCATGCTAGTTGGTGGAGTACCCATATCCTCACGTTAGGCCACCGGTATGCCGAAATAGCGCCAGACTCCGTTTGGCTCCGTTTTGCGTGCTAGTCCTGGCATTGGGATGCTGGTTGCTCCAGGACTGTTCCAAGTCGCTCCGGGCCCCTGTCCCTTCGCTCCTTGGGGCTTTATGCTCGGGAGTTGCTCCGTAGTATGGTTCCGTCACTCCTTGGCTCCATGCTTGGGAGTTTGGCACCGTTCCTTCGTTCAGTGGCCCAAGGCCCTGAACCTCGGGTTCCTATGGACACGTGGCATGGACACGTGGCATATGACACGTGGCATCTGTCACGTGGCACTAAGAGGGTTTAGGTTCCGCTTCGTGGTGTTATCCTATGGTAAATCACCATAGGATAAAGGGTAAAAACCACGTGCGCTACATTTGGTATCAGAGGATGAGTCTCAGCGAGTACTATTCAATGAGATTGGGCAACTAGTCTCGTTGCATACGCAGAGATGAAAACGATGATCCGAGTGGGTACACGTTTGGTGCAAAGGGTTCACATTCGTTCCTTGGGTATGGTTTTGGTTACCTTTTGTACCATATTCTGTGAGCTTGAGCTTGGGCTCACAAAAGAGATTGAGTTGTTCCGGTTACACGAGTTTACGCTTGGGCTCGTGAGTGAGGCACATTAGCAACTTAAGGTTACACTTTGAGTTGGCAGGATTAATGTTAGCCTCTCAGTGGTTCCATGAGTTGTTCTAGTGGTTCCATGAGTTGTTCCATGTACCGTGGGTAAGAGCAAACCTTCCCTGAGTTTGCTATGAGTGGCAAATAGGCTGGTCCGTAGC
>NW_003314351.1:603717-615012 GCF_000143415.4 Selaginella moellendorffii
TATTGGTTCAAGTAATCATTGCTGTGCTCTCTTATAAACTTTCCTTGGATTGGACTGAAGGCAGTGCGAACGCAAGCTTGAAGTGGAGTCGAAGATGAGACCGAAAAGAGAGTCGTCGGGGACGAAGGATCAAACACGTAAATCATCTCTTCTTGGAGAGATGATTTGCAACGAGGTGTTAACTCATTGCTCGTGTTCACATCATGCAATCAAGAGTCCCTATCTTGATGCATGTTGGAGATGGTGGTCTTACAATGGTGAGTTGTGGGATGGATAGCGGTGAAGCGCTAAACCATTTTGTCTAGACTTGCTATTGGAAGACTTGAGTTGCAATGCTCAATTCTTTTCCGGGGAACCTTGCTATTGCTCCTTGAGTAGCTTGGTGTTGGATTAGTTTTGAGTTTGGTCAGAAAGAGAGTGGCATGAGCTTGTCCATGTTGTGAACAAAAGTTAGTGGTGTTAGGTGTTGTAAATCTCTATCAGTGGAGTGTGGCATTTATGTTGCATTTTGTTGAATTGAGTTGGCACTTGATATTCATATAAACCTTTGAAGTAATGACATAGGCATTACTCGTGGTGTTGCTCAATTGATGATCAAGTTGTTGTGATACTTATATCATATCCATGTGATAGTGAGTAATGTGTTTACGAAGTTGCTTGGTTAAATGATGATCAACCCCAAAGTGGTTGATAGTGATGCTAGTCTACTTGCACGAAGTAGCATTGTAGTAGCTTTGACTGAATTCTCAATAATGGTCCATTATGCTAAGTTTAAGTTGGTATGTTGTTCCTTTGAGAGTTTGCCCATAAGGTGTTGGAAAAGGGTTGTAGCATTTATTTGCTATAACTTGTTGGTTGATCCGTTAGCACTTGGAATAGATTGTTGGATGGAGAAGATGTGTAGTTTGGGCATTGATATCACTAGCACTTGTGTTAGTAGAAGTGGCGTTGTTACTTCGAGTGATAAGGAATTTTCCTTAGAGCTTGATTTTCCATGTCATTTTTCTTGTTAGTGTTTTAGCTTCACATTGGATCTTGAAAGTGGTTGAAGAAGAGTGTTAGTGCAATATGGATATCCAAAGATGTGGTCTTCGTGATCAAGCCTTGGATGTTCACTTTGCACTTTACGGATGTTGGTGTTGGATGTCGAAAGAATGGGCAGAAAGATGTTTGAGGCTTAAGCATACTATAGGTCATGAGAATTTGTGTTGAGGTGAACCTATGTGAAGTTGTTGGTAGGAGGAAGTTGGTTGAGTCTTGAAAGTTTGTATTTCTGGACTAAGAGTTATTCTTTCTCTAGGATGGAAAATTTTCCATAAATTTTCTTAGACTTTTCCAATGGCTGATCTGTTATCACTTTGCTCGAAAACCATTCCGTTTTCGTAAGCCAGTACAAACTAGTGAAGGGGTTGGAGTTAACTTCGGTTGGCTTACACCTTAGTAGGTAGTTTGTATGATGCAGCCCAAAAAGGATGCTAACTTTTGGGGCTAAGGCAATTGAGTTGGATAGAGTCTGGAGTTAGTGTAGAAAAGTGGCTGTTGCACTTTTCTAGAAAGGTGACCCTTGTGCCTTTCTTTTGTAGCGTTATGCTTGGTGGCAGGTTGCACTTTGCATTTTGTTAAGACTCTATGAGAGTAGTGAGCTCTCACTGATCTTGACTTAGTCTTGGTAGCTTTGCACCTTGACTGAGAATAGTGATGTCCAACTTAGTTGTTTGAGTTTGAGATGTTGGTACCCATACTGTAGCTTTGTCTATGAGGAGGTTGTGTACCGATATGGATCCATCTCATGGTCTTCACTTTAGTTTCAGCTGAGTGTTGATCATGCATAGCTAGCCTCTTCAAGGCATGCTCAGAGCTATTGGCTAAATGCTTTGGTGAGCTTATTGTGGTTGAGTTGGATTTGAGTGGTCATTTGGTTTGTGCTTGTTTATGAACTTTTATCTCATATTTGGGGTATTACATTCATGTTGGACAAGTGTGTAACTCAATGGCATGAGTTAGTGTTTGGGTCTTTTGAAAGGCAAAACAAGTGATTGTTGGTTGTTTTGCAACTAGTGATTGCTTGTAAACTTTGTCGAAAGACTATGACACTTGCTTCGCTCGATGAAAATTTAGCAGTGATGGGTTTACTTTACCAGATGGTGTTGCGGAGGATCGTGTTGTTAAACTTACATGGGTTTTCCATGTTGGCATGTCGACTCTACCTCTGTTGATATCATTTGGTTGTGTTTAGTTTGTAGTGTTGGATTTCATTGAATCTTGGACGTGGTGATACACTCCTTGATGAAGTGTTATTTGTACCTGAGTAATGTTGAAGAACTAGTCTCGGATACTGACTAAAGTATCTTCGACTTTGGTTAGCTTGGTTGCAAGAGAGTTTTGAGTGGTGATTCACTCTTGCTTTCTTTTAGCTTTGTTCTGATGTTGATGGCATTGAGGTGATGCCTTGTCATTGATATTATTGACGTTGAGATTCAAGTGAGATGAGATGTCTATCCTTAGGATTGATATTGCGTTTCATTAGTCTTGATGAAAATAGTGTTGATGATTTGGCTATGGCTTTGTGTTATTGGCATTCGTGCATTTGCTAGTTAGCAACTGTGTTGACGTTCAAATGAACTGAATAGCAAGTTGAGTTAATTGTGTTCTAGACGAGATTATTTAGTAGGGGTTGAGCTTCAGCTTTTCCTTGAAAAGTGATTTAGTCGTTGATAACACTAACTTTACGAGATGAAGAGTTAGTGATTGATATTGGAATATTTGAATCCTTATTGGATTTGAGTTGGAATATATCGATCATTGATGATTTTTCTTGTGCTTGTTATGATGTGAGTTACGTCTTGTTATAGATGGATTCATGGAGGATCGTTTGGTGATCACTTGTTGAGCATAGTTTCATTATGCTTGGCTTTTGGATTGATGCAAATCTGCTCTTCATTAGCTTTGGCATTATGAAGTTTAGCTTATGGAAGTGTTGAAGAGAATATTGTGGGTTGTACCATGATTTCTTTTTAGCATTAACGTTAGTTCATGCAAGACTCGTGATCATTATTAGGCAAGACTTGGCTATAGACTTCTTCAAAATTTTGGTTATTTGAGTTTTCATGCTCATTGTTCCATTTGTTAGGAGTTGTTGGGGGAAGGCATTTTGGCTTATTAACTTCGATGTTGACGTTAGTCTTTGCATCTAGCAATCATTGGTGATGATTGACTATCATCTCAGATAGTTGATTATCCTTATCAAAGGTTTTGCTTGATTATTGTTGGTATAGAATGATTTGCTATTCTTCGGGATAGTAAATTCTTTCTTCGATGATGATTATGCATTTCTTTATTGATAGGATGATTGATGATCTTTCATGATGGTTAGTTGTTCTCTTTGATAGCTTTTGGCTTTTCGCAATACCACATGTTCTTTGTGGTTTGCTTTGGATTGGTCTCTTGGGTTTGAGACATCAGTAGGATGTTGCTAACACTTGCTTAGGCAACTTGAGTTCCTTGGTGTTGTTGGCTAGGATCTATTCGGATTAGCTAGTGTGATAGTCGGCATAAACGAGTGTTTGTTGGTCTTGCCACATTCATTCTGTTTTGTTGATTACTACTCGAGTTAGTTCTGATAGGTTGGAATGTTATTTCCTTCAGGTGATACATTCGTGAGCATTGTGCTTGTCAGTCAATGATACTTTGTGTTCTTTGAGTTATCTTTTGTAAGTTGTTTAGCATTCTGTCTGCAATCTTTAATAGTTAAACTTTATCATTGAGTTGTACTTAATGATATACTTGCTATTGAATTTTGTTTGATGGTGAATCCTATGTTTACCAACTATGACGATCTTGGTGGTTCCTGCACTATAATACTAGTTTATCGGATGATAACTTGCTTGGAATACTTTTGTGTTCTAATCTAAGATAAATTCACTAATAATTCAGTCTCTCAGATATCATTGTCTCTGACTTTGATAATGTTCATCTATGATCTTTGAGTTTGGGCCAGTAATAGGCAGACTGGCTTCGGCACTTCGTGTGCATGTTGAAATCTCTAGTCATGGGGTAGCTACTGTCGACTGGTCACATAACCCGCCTCTCTGTCGATGTTCCTTATTCCGTTAAAAGGGCGTGACCGTGTAAACAACTCTAACTGCCTGTTTACAGTAGTCTATCTAAACCTTACCGACGGGTTTGGTTTCTTTGCTCAGGAGGGTTGGGGCCTCTGGCTTCTCTCTCTATGTCTCTGCGGGCACGGCATATCACACTTTTGTAAGCTGGGTGACTCCCAGAGCAGCAAGGGTGGCTGACCCCATTGGTCATTTCCTTGTCGGCGATGGCCGGAAGGTGTCTGAGCTGGTAGCGCATCCGCGTTAGACAAAGAGGTTACCCCTAACTCATTTAAGTTGGTGCATTTCTCACATAGTGTGAGTACCGTGAACTTTTTCTGGAGTTGTTTCCTTGGCGGTATTCTAGACTCGAGTGTGCATCGACGAGGACGTCGATCTTCCCAAGGGGGGGAGAGTGTCGCGCATGTGACTTCGGGTATCGAAAGTTACCTGTCGACCTGTCCTTACGGACACTCTTACCTTACTGCCACGATGGCAGGAGGTCGGTATTGCTGGACCCGTTATCAGTCTCTGCCTAAGCTAGTTGAGAAACTGGTCTTCGCGTGTGCACTTGACCAGATGAGCATAAGGAAGGAATTCCTAAGTGTCTATTTAGTCAAGCATACTTGACCTGGTTAGAGAAACTCATTCGTTGACTTGCACTTGCTAGTGTTGGGAACCCCCGTGATATTGAGCTTGGTCCCTCAATATCGCAAGATGATAGCTTACCGTGTCTGCCAAACACCCTCGCTATCATGCCCTTTGTGTTAGTCTCATTTTGGTCCCAAATGCTATTTATGGAAAGTGTCCAGAATTGCTCATTTGGCATATCTACGGAATGTAGAGATCGTCCTGAACACAATGGTGTTCGTCCCATGTCCAAATTCGCAATCTAAGGACATTCCATATTTAGTAAGTTTCGAGCTTGTCCCAGAGACTAACTCCTAATACTAAGGGAGGCTTGGGGTGAAAGCCCAAAGCGTGTGTTCCTCAAGGGGGGGCGGCTGTGGGGGGTTCCAAATGTATAGTAGGGATAGTGGGTAGGTCGGGCATGGCCGACCAACCTGAGGCATAGTCTAGCTCCCGCTTGCGTGCCTGTCCTTGTTCTGCGTCCGGCTTGGGTCTAAGCCCAAGTTCCATTCCATGCTAGTTGGTGGAGTACCCATATCCTCACGTTAGGCCACCGGTATGCCGAAATAGCGCCAGACTCCGTTTGGCTCCGTTTTGCGTGCTAGTCCTGGCATTGGGATGCTGGTTGCTCCAGGACTGTTCCAAGTCGCTCCGGGCCCCTGTCCCTTCGCTCCTTGGGGCTTTATGCTCAGGAGTTGCTCCGTGGTATGGTTCCGTCACTCCTTGGCTCCATGCTTGGGAGTTTGGCACCGTTCCTTCGTTCAGTGGCCCAAGGCCCTGAACCTCGGGTTCCTATGGACACGTGGCATGGACACGTGGCATATGACACGTGGCATCTGTCACGTGGCACTAAGAGGGTTTAGGTTCCGCTTCGTGGTGTTATCCTATGGTAAATCACCATAGGATAAAGGGTAAAAACCACGTGCGCTACAGTCTCGGTCCCGGATTCGGACTCGGTCTCGGTCTCAGTCTCGGTCTTGGTCTCGGTCTCGGTCCCGGTCTCGGTTCCAACTCGGACTCCGTCTCGGACTCCATCTCGGACTCCATCTCGGGTCCATCTCGGACTCCATCTCGGGTCCATCTCGGACTTCATCTCGGTCCATCTCGGACTGCATCTCGGACTCCATCTCGGGTCCATCTCGGACTCCGTCTCGGTCCATCTCGGACTCCGTCTCGGATCCATCTCGAACTCCATCTCGGACTCCATCTCGGGTCCATCTCAGACTCCGTCTCGGTCCATCTCGGACTCCATCTCGGACTCCGTCTCGGATCCATCTCGGACTCCATCTCGGGTCCATCTCAGACTCCATCTCGGACTCCATCTCGGGTCTATCTCGGACTCCGTCTCGGTCCATCTCGGACTCCGTCTCGGATCCATCTTGGACTCCATCTCGGGTCCATCTCGGACTCCGTCTTGGTCCATCTCTGACTCCATCTCGGACTCCATCTCGGATCCATCTCGGACTCCATCTCGGATCCATCTCGGACTCCATCTCGGATCCATCTCGGACTCCGTCTCGGTCCATCTCGGACTCCATCTCGGACTCCGTCTCGGATCCATCTCGGACTCCATCTCGGGTCCTTCTCGGACTCCATCTCGGGTCCATCTCAGACTTCATCTCGGTCCTTTCAGGTCCCTTTTTAGAGCCTCGCTTATGGCTCACTTCGTGCTCATTCCTTGAGCACCTTGTTGGGAGTTCCACTTCCGCTCTCGACCTTTCAAGTCGGAGCTTTTAGTCCAAACGTGTTACGCTCGTTTGGCTTTCACTTTGGCCACTACCACGTGGCGCCCTTCCGGCACCACTTTGGGGCCTAGGGATTTTGTGTCTCACAACTCCACCACCCATAGATGAAGTTCGATGTCCTCATCGAACGGTAAACCATTTTATAAAGTAACACCCGCATGTGTTACCATTTCCATCCTTGGCACCTAGCCAATATTTGTCAATGGTTTGACATTGAAGGCTCACCATGCCTTCTCCATATTCATCAATGGTTTTACATAGAAGGCTCACCATGCTTTTTGCATATTCCTCAAAGGAGGGTAGTCTCTCCAACTTAGAGATTGATTGGACCACATATAGTGGCTCTCTCCTTTTATTGGTTTATTTCTTGCTAAACCTCTTAGAGACCCTTCTCTAAGTCAATCCCACTACTCCTTCTCGAGTAGTCTCAATTTCCATCTATTGAACATTTGCACCTTGGAACTTTTACTCTTTTGATTTTTGGAAGTCAATTTCCTAGGTGTCTCCAACACCTTGCATTGCACAGATTGTGCAACTCCACTTCCCCATCCTAGGAAGTTCGTTACTTGAGGGCACCATCCTCCTCTCTTCTATTTCGTGCCACCTTGGGCACTAAGTTCCATTTATCATACTTTGTGCTAGGGCTGTCCATGGCCCTATCATTTGGCTACCTTACCGCTCCCTCCCTTGGAGCTTCCATTTTCGCCAAATCGGAGCAATTCGGAATCCATCCTTGGAAACACACTTCCTTTCCCGCAATTTGTTAGCGTCTAACACATTAGTGTTCCTCGCCTAACTTTGCCACTTGGATTCCTTCCAAGGGATTCCACGGCCCTATCTTGGCCACTTATCTTTTGCTCCTATCTGTTGATTGTTGCACCAAGCAACACTGGATCTTTACCTCCCTCTTTGAGGTATTCTTTTGATTCCATAGCAAAGGCTCTGCTTTGCCAAGACTAGGGTGTTCACCCCTAGTAAGTCTCTTTAGCATCTTCTGCTGTGGCCTCTATCCACGCCCAACTTTGTGACCCTCCCATGGGTCTTTTTAGAGACCACTTTCCTTGGACACACTATGCCATCGTAATGACATAGCTCATTTCCCTAATATGAGTGTCTTCATATTCCAAACCATCACCACGCCCTAGTGATTTGGGACTCGAACCCAAGCACTAGAGGGTCGGGACTCGAACCCAACCTCCGTATATGCATCTACGGACGGCATCACCCAGGATGCCTGGCATGACTCCCCACGTCGATGCACCAACCTATACTCAAAGCGTGCTATAGATCACAGCTTAGGAACCTAGTTCCTCCCCACTGCCAAATCCTCTCACTTGACAAGCCTGTGATCATGCATGGACTCCTCCATGCTTGGCCCCATGGCCCACCCTTTTTGAAGTTATCACCTTCAACTAGGGTATTTGTTCCCCTGACTTGCCAATCTCGCTTTGGCAAGTCCTCGAACCACTGTAACATAGTTCCTGCACAAGCGTGAAAGCCCTTGATCATCGACTTTTGTTCAAAGCCCTCTCTTTGAACACTCGGGAATTACTTCCCTAACCTTGATAGCCTTGCCTCATGGCAAGCTTCAAGACCACGCTTCTACTACGCCACTCTGATTTCACGTGTTCCTTGAACTATTTACGCTTGGCCTTTCTAGGTACTAAGCTACCTAGAATCCTCTTTGGGAACCTTGAAGGAACTCTGTCCCTTAGCTTGCTAAGGCCTCCCTTTTTGCAAGCTTTCCAATTACCATATAGTCTAACATGGACAATTCCATATTTTAGCCTCTCCATGGCATCACGGTTTCTAGCGGCAACACCCTCGAGCCCCTACTTGATTCTCCACTCCCAGCTGGCATAACCAACCTTGGTTATGCCCTTCGATTCCTATGGTTCGGTTCTATCCCCTTACTTCTTGCTTTTGGCTTCACACCTTTCCTTCGGTCATTCTCCTCCAGACCAGGAGGATAGCTTTGCACTTTCTATCATGCCTTAGCAAGTATTCTTAGGGATTAACCAACCCAATAGCCTAGGAAGTGGTTCCTCAATCCAGGTATGCTCACCCTATAATCCCACACACCGGGATTACGTTGTTGCCTACGGGCCTTTGCATGCCCATTGCTAGCCTTGCCAAAATTCCATTTTTGGCTTTGTCCAATTCGAGTAGACAGTCTTCTCCTGTCTCCGCCACTTTGGACATTTGGATAGCACCTACTATTCATCATTCGCTAGGGACTTAATCCCTTGGGCCTTATCTACTGCCCTCGCGACATCAAACACCACCTCTTGGTGTTCTAGAGTGTTCGGGTGTCCCAATGACGACTTCCTTGACAATGAGTATTTCCTTTTATGACATTGACTTACTATATCGCAACATAAGCAACTTATGCCCCGTAAGGGTATATCCAACTTCCTTATGCCATTAAGAAGGCTTGAGTAGCTACCTTCTACCCGTTTAACCAATTATTTTGCACCTCTTGCTTAGTTGCCTCGTACTTGTCAAGTCCTACAACTCATTGCTGGTGCTTCCACACCTCCATCATTATCTGGGTCACCACACTCCAATTGCATGCTCTGCAGCTTAGGCTATGCCATTCTCATTTCTATTGGGATTCCTTTGGCAAGGGGTTCTCATGAACCCACCAACATAACCTCAAGGTATCACACCTTGGCACATTTGGTGTCTCCACACCATCGGCTTCACGAGCCTACCTCTATGACACTACTTATTAGTGTCTAGGTTTTGCCAAGGCCAATATAGTTGTTCCTCATGCTAACTATCCGTTAGCACCGCACCATAGTGTTTGCACCCAACTCTGGGCCAAAGTTGTTTTCTTTTGGGAACATCTTTCCCACAACTTTAGTATAGCACATTCTGCCATCAATGAGATACCTACTGTTCTCATACTTGGATCTTATGATCCTCCCCATACCTCATGGGGCACCATACACTTCAGTCCAAATGCTCCAACCAATCCCTTAGGACCATTCCCTGACTCCGCTCGAGTCATCCAGCATTTTGGACTTTGCTAATCCAAGAACCTGCGAGGTCTCAGTCTTAGAGGTGCCAACTCTCTAGAATACAACTTCTTATATTCATGTCCTACTCACAAGGACAATCTTTGCAAGTGTTACTCTGACACTTGATGATTTTCTTGGGGCTAACCTTTGCCCCTTAGGACTACTTGTCCATGTGATGAGAATAGCAACTCATATTTAAGTACACCCCCAACTCCTTGGGTTGTTCTAGCATTTATTAGAGGTAGCCCCACCTACCATTTCAAGGACTGGTGTCCTCTTTTGTATTTGACCTCCCACAGTCAATAATTCCGGACTCAAATTTATGAGTACCAGCCTCAACCATATAAGGGTAATTTTGTGACTCCTTTATTGTTTTGGAGTCTGCATCTTTCCCGTGATCCCAACTATAGTTGTTTACCACAACTACATTAGCTCGTTTGCTGCATCAAACGCTCATCTGGATCACATTCTCAGCTCTCTGAGGAAACCCTTATACTGTTCCCAAGATCCCAAAGTCGTTCCATTATTGGCCCTTTTTCTATCCACCACCTCACCTACAAGTTCACACATGAACTGTAATGGAGAGCCATGTCTTCCCGACCTGCTACTCCTCAAGGATAGGCCCACTCCTCGGACCTTCCGATGCAAACACCAGTGGTGATATACTTGAGCACCAATAAAAGTCGGACTAAGGAACAGCTCCGATACCAAGTTGTAAGCGACTAAATTTTCCATTCTACTTTAGTCACTTAACCACACCTCCGACCACTTGGAGGAGTCTCATTCACCACCTCCATAAGTCCAGTTCAGGACTTGGGACTTCCTAGCCCCGAGAATGGCATCTATGCCACTCGACATTTGCACTTGGTCCAAGTGCTCCACGTGTCCGATCCCATGACCGACACTCAAAGGTACCACCGACATGGCAGCCTGTTACGCTAAGGCCATGCCCAATCACCTTTGCCACACTGGTAGTCCAATACCACTTGCATCACAGTCTTGGCTCTCCAAGACTAGGCAGTCCCTCCGTGAGTGGTCATCTCAGATCCACTCCTTAGCATCTTTAGGATGCCCACCGACAAGGGGAATAGCCTTCCCCAATATCCCTCTGTCAGTCTCCACTAAGTCCCTTTCTGCCCCTGGCCGTGTTTGCCAACACTGCCACTGGATCGAGGCCCACAGGCCCGACCACTAAGTCCCATGGTCCTTTGGGACTTCCTCACCACACGATTGTGTCCTTGGTCACTACCCTAGAGGACTGCTCCTCTTCCTTTCCACAGTCTAGGCCTTTGGGACAACATTTCGGAACACCGTGGCCTTACGCGAGCCACTTGGGTACTCTCCCCGCCTTCCGCCCTTGGGTGCTCTAGCCATGGGCTTAGAGCGAGGTTCTGTTGAGCCACGCCTGGTATCCAAGTAGGTAGTGCCACCCACACTTGGACTGGGAGCATCGGCCAATCGATCTCCCGGGGGAACTAGAGCCGGCTCTTGAACACTTCACCAAGCTACCCCGCTTGTCGGTTCGTATTCACTCTAGTCTTGGACTTCCCAGTGGTCAGCTCATCACCCAACACTGGGTCTGGCCTTCCTGGGCCAAACTGGCCTTTCCTTGCCAAACTGGCTCCACTGGGCTCCAACCCCCACACTCTCCCTACTATACTTTTGGGCCCCCAAGAAGCCCCCCCCCCCCCCCCCCCCTAGGTCTGGGAGACGAACGCTTTGGGCTTTCACCCTCTCAGACTCGGACTCGGACTCGGACTCGGACTCGGACTTGGACTCGGATTCGGACTCAGACTCGGA
>NW_003314351.1:615561-649242 GCF_000143415.4 Selaginella moellendorffii
GTCCGTCTCGGTCCATCTCGGCGTCCATCTCGGACTCTGTCTCGGATCCATCTCGGACTCCATCTCGGGTCCATCTCGGACTCCATCTCGGACTCCATCTCGGGTCCATCTCGAACTCCGTCTTGGTCCATCTCGGACTCCATCTCGGACTCCGTCTCGAATCCATCTCGGACTCCATCTCGGGTCCATCTCGGACTCCGTCTTGGTCCATCTCGGACTCCATCTCGGACTCCGTCTCGGATCCATCTCAGACTCAATCTCGGATCCGTCTCGGATCCATCTCGGACTCCATCTCGGGTCCATCTCGGACTCCATCTCGGGTCCATCTCAGACTTCATCTCGGTCCTTTCAGGTCCCTTTTTAGAGCCTCGCTTATGGCTCGCTTCGTGCTCATTCCTTGAGCACCTTGTTGGGAGTTCCACTCCCGCTCTCGACCTTTCAAGTCGGAGCTTTTAGTCCAAACGTATTACGCTCGTTTGGCTTTCACTTCGGCCACTACCACGTGGCACCCTTCCGGCACCACTTTGGGGCCTAGGGATTTTGTGTCTCACACTAACATCGACATCCATATGTAAGCAACCAAAGGGAATGATTCGAGAGACGATCCATAGGGGTTCAAATATAGAGGGAAAGGGCCCATGAATAAGAGTGCACCCCCTTTTCCAAACGGTTAAGGGTCTTGGGATATTTGGGGTTAAGCGTCTTTGGGTGTGAATAGTACTGGGCTGGGTGACCTCCCGGGAAGTCCAAACTCATGAGCTTACACCATAAAATGCAAAGTGAACATCCAAAGCTTGATCACGAAGACCACATTTTCGTTGCACTAACACTTCCTTTCAACCACCTTCAAGATCCAATGTGAAACCAAAACACTAATAAAAAAAATAACATGGAAAATCAAGCTTTAAAGAAAATTCCTCATCACTCGAACAACAATGCCACTTCCACTAACACAAGTGCTAGCAATGTCAATGCTTCAACTACACACTTTCTCTGTCCAAAAATCTACTCCAAGTGCTAATGGCTAAACCAAAAGTTGTAGCAAGTGAATGCTATAACTTTTTCTCCAACACCCCAATGGGCAAACTCCCTAGGAAACAATAGACCAACTTAAGCTTAGCATAATGGACCACCATCGAGAATCCAGTTAAAGCTACTATAATACTACTACGTGCAAGTAGACTAAGTTCACCATCAACCACTTTGGGGTTGATCATCGTTTAACCAAGCAACTTCGTAAACACATTGCTCATTATCACATGGATATGATATAAGAAATCACAATGAATTGATCATCAATTGAACAACACCACGAGCGACACTAATGTTATTACTTCAAAGGTTTATGTAAGTATCAAGTGTCAACTCAATTACTAAACACCACTAAGTTTTGTTCACAATATGGACAAGCTCATGCCACTCTCTATCCGACCAAACTTAACACTAATCCAACACCAAGCTACTCAAGGAGCAATAGCAAAGTTCTCCAGAAAAGAATTGAGCATTGCAACCCAAGTCTTCCAATAGCAAGTCTAGACAAAATGGTTTAATGCTTCACCTCTATCCATCCCACAATTCACTATTTGTAAGACATCATCTTCAAGATGCATCAAGGTAGGGACTCTTGATTGCATAATATGAAAACGAGCAATGAGTTAACACCTCGTTGTAAAAAATCTCTCCAAAAAGGGAAGAATATTTTACGTGTTTGATCCTTCGTCCCCGACAACTCTCTTTTCGGTCTCATCTTTGACTAAACCTCAAGCTTGCTTTTGCACTGCCTTCAGTCCAATCTTAGAAAGGTTTACAAGAGAGCACGGCAATGACTACTTGAACCAATAGACTAATCCCTACAGTCTTAATTGATCCACTCATAATCATGCCTAGGAAGGATCTACTAGTGCTGTGCTAAGCAACTATAGACCAGCTTATTTGCCACTCATAGCAAACCCAAAGAAGGTTTGCTTTAACTCATGGTACATGGAACAACTCATGGAACCACCGATAGGCTAACATTAATCTTGCCAACTCAAAGTGTAACCTCGACTTGCTAATGTGCCTCACTTACAAGCCCAAGTGAAAACTCATATAAAATGGTACACCTCAAATCCATCCTATGAACCCAAGAGCAAGCTCATACAATATGGGACAAAAAGGTAACAAAAACCATACCCAAGGAACAATTGTGAAGCCTTTGTACCTAAACGTATATCCACTCAGATCATCGTTTTCATCTCTGTGTATGCAACAAGACTAGTTGCCCAATCTCATTGGATAGTATCGCTAAGACTCATCCTCTGATACCAAATGTAGCACACGTGGTTTTTACCCTTTATCCTATGGTGGTTTACCATAGGATAACACTATGAAGCGGAACCTAAACCCTCTTTATGCCATGTGACACATGTCACGTGTCATATACCTTGGAACTTGGAACAGTCCTAGAGTAATCAGCATCCCAATGTCAGGACCAGCACACAAAACAGAGCCAAATGCAGTTTGGCGCTATTTCGGCATACCGGTGGCCTAACGCAAGGACATGGGTACTCCACCAGCTAGCATGGAATGGAACTTGGGCTTAAACCCAAGCCCAACGCAGAACAAGGACAGGCAAGCAAGCAGGAGTTAAATTATACCTCAGGTTGGTCGGCCATGCCCAACCTACCCACTATCCCTACTATACATTTGGAACCCCCCACAGCCCCCCCCCCCCCTGAGGAACACACGCTTTGGGCTTTCACCCCAAGCCTCCCTTAGTATCAGGAGTTAGTCTATGGGACAAGCTCGAAACTTACTAAATATAAAATGGCTCTAAATTGCGAATTTGGACACGAGACGAACACCATTGTGTTCAGGCCGATCTCTACATTCCGTAGATATGCCAAATGAGAAAATCTGGATACTTTCCATAAATAGCATTTGGGACCAAAATGAGACTAACACAAGAGGCATGATAGTGAGGGTGTTTGGCAAACACGGTAAACTATCATCCAGCGATATTGAGGGACCAATCTCAATACGTGAGGGTTCTTGTCAAGCTAGTGCAAGACAGAACAAAAGAGAACTAAGAGCCAGGCCGAGTATGCTCAGCTAGAAACACATAGGAGTTCCTACCTTATGTCCATCTGGCCAAGTACAGGTGCTAAGCCCAGTTTACTAACACTTGAACAAGAGGGGCTGATAAAGGAAACTAGCAATATTGACCTTCTACCATCATGGCAGTAAGGTAAGAGTGTCCGTAAGGACTAGCCGACAGGTAACTTTCGATACCCGAAGTCAAATTCGCGACACCTGAGTGCATTCATCTCTTGATGCCAGATCTCTACCATGAGGATATCTTGTTGGAGGATAAGTTCTTCTAAGGTGTAGGTACTGAGCTTCAAATTGAAGTCCCAACTCAGTCCAACTCAGTTCTCCTACGTTGGATAGGCATGGCATGTACTCCTGTACATCAGCTACACTTTTGCCAGACCTGGTCTTTGGTCAGGAGGCCACCGATTTCACTGGAGATTGCATCTCCAAATCCTTCGACCTGTTTGTGAGATCTGAGAGGCATCTGTGGGTGAACTTGTGGCTGAGGGATCCCACAATACTTCTGTCTTTGGTGTTCCCTCGATCCAATGGTAATCCAATGTCCCTTATGGCATTTGCTCTCCCTTCCTGCTTGTCAAAACTCTTGTGCACTTGGAGTACATCCCTTCTCCCCTGTCCTGGTATGAGCGGTATTGGTGATGACATCTATCCCTCTCTATGCTCAGTGGTGGGTGGTTGCACACTCCCCTACTTGTCATCCTTTCCTGTGTGCTCTCTTGCTCGGCTTGACTTAGCTCTCTCTCGCTGGTGTCCCACCTGCTTGTTGTGAGACACAAAATCCCTAGACCCCAAAGTGGAGCCGGAAGGGCGCCACATGGTAGTGGCCGAAGCGAGAGCCAAACGAGCGTAACACGTTTGGACCAAAAGCTCCGACTTGAAAAGTCAAGAGCGGGAGTGGAACTCCCAACGAAGTGCTCGAGGAACGAGCACGAAGCGAGCAAAAGGCGAGGCTCCAAAAAGGGACCCAAAAGGACCAACACATGACACGTGGGAGTGTCCGAGATGGACTCGAGTTGGAATCCGAAGTGGAGTCCGAGATGGACCCGAGTTGGAGTCCGAAGTGGAGTCCGAGATGGACCCGAGTTGGAGTCCGAAGTGGAGTCCGAGATGGACCCGAGTTGGAGTCCGAAGTGGAGTCCGAGATGGACCCGAGATGGAGTCCGAGATGGAGTCCAAAGTGGAGTCCGAGGTGAACCCGAGTTGGAGTCCGAAGTGGAGTCCAAGATGGACCCGAGATGGAGTCCGAGATGGAGTCCGAAGTGGAGTCCGAGGTGGACCCGAGATGGACCCGAGTTGGAGTCCGAAGTGGAGTCCGAGATGGACCCGAGATGGAGTCCGAGATGGAGTCCGAGATGGAGTCCGAGGTGGACCCGAGATGGACCCGAAATGGAGTCCGAGATGGAGTCCGAGATGGACCCGAGATGGAGTTCGAGATGGAGTCCGAGATGGACCCGAGATGGACCCGAGATGGAGTCTGAGATGGAGTCCGAGATGGAGTCCGAGATGGAGTCCGAAGTCGAGACCGAGACCGAGACCGAGACCGAGACCGAGCCCGAGCCCGAGCCCGAGCCCGAGTCCGAGTCCGAATCCGAGTCCAAGTCCGAGTCCGAGTCCGAGTCCGGAGCCTGAGAGGGTGAAAGCCCAAAGCGTTCGTCTCCCAGACCCTGGGGGGTTTGGTGAGATCCAAAAGTATAGTAGGGGGAGGACTGCAGTGGAGCCAGTTTGGCCAGGAAAGGCCAGTTTGGCCCAGGAAGGCTGGACCCAGTGTTGGGTGATGAGCTGCCCACTGGGAAGTCCAAGACTAGAGTGAACACGTACCGACAAGCGGGGTAGCTTGGTGAAGTGTTCAAGAGCCGGCTCTAGTTCCCCCGGGAGATCGACTGGCCGATGCTCCCAGTCCAAGTGTGGGTGGCACTACCTACTTGGATACCTGTCGTGGCTCAACGGAACCTCGCTCTAAGCCCATGGCTAGAGCACCTAAAGGCGGAAGGTGGGGAGAGTACCCATGAGGCTTGCGTAAGGCCACGGTGTTCTGAAATGGTGTCCCAAAGTCCCAGACTGTGGAAAGGAAGAGGGGTAGCCCTCCGGTGTGGTGACCAAGGACACAGTCACACAGTGAGGAAGTCCTAGAGGATAGTGGGACTTAGTGGTCGGGGTGGTGGGCCTCGATCCAGTGGCAGTGTTGGCGAACACAGCCAAGGCCAGAAAGGGACTTGGTGGGGACCGGAACAGAGATATTGGGGAAGGCTATTCCCCATGTCTGTAGGCATCCTAAGGATGTTAAGGAGTGGATCTGGGATGACCACTCATGGATGGATGACCCAGTCTTTGAGAGACGGGATTGGAATGTAGGTGGTGTTGGACCACTAGTGTGACCAAGGTAAATGGGCATGGCCTTAGCGTAACGGGCCGATATGTCGATGGTACCTTGGGGTGTCGATCATGGGATCGGACACGTGGAGCACTTGGACCAAGTGCTAAGGTTGAGTGGCATGGATGCCATTCTCGGGGCTAGCAAGCCCCAAGTCCTGAGTTGGGCTTATGGAGGTTGTGAATGAGACTCCTCCAAGTGGTCGGAGGTGTGGTTAAGTGACTAAAGTAGAATGGAAAAATTAGTTGCTTACACTTGTGTGGTGTTGTTGTCCTTGACCTTTTGCCACCACTCGTCACCCAATTCATTGCTGCTGCTGCTGCCCTAGATTCCAGGTCCCCTATATGACTCATCAAACTATGTCCCCCAACAGCTAATGGTTTTCTACCATGCCATTTTCCACCAGGACCACTAAACTAAGACCCGAGTTTTGTTCTAGCTCACCTAGCCTTGTGGACCTTCTCATAGCATCCTCCTATAACCATACTGTAAGCGACTAAATTTTCCATTCTACTTTAGTCACTTAACCACACCTCCGACCACTTGAAAGAGTTTCACTCACAACCTCCATAAGTTCTATTTTGGACTTAGAGACTTGCTAGCCCCAAGAATGGCATCCATGCCACTCAACCATTGCACTTGGTCCAAGTGCTCCACATGTCTGATCCCATGACTAACACCCCAAGGTACCACTGATATATCAGCCCGTTACGCTAAGGCCATGCCCATTCACCTTGGTCACACCAGTGGTCTGACACCACCTACATCAGACTCCCGTCTCTCAAAGACTGGGCCATCCGTCCATGAGTGATCATCCCAGACCCACTCCTTAGCATCCATAGGATGCCTATAGACATGAGGAATAGCTTTCCTCAATATCCCTTTTCTGGTCCCCACCAAGTCCCTTTCTGCCCATGGCCGTGTTCGCCAACACTGCCACTAGATCGAGGCCTACAGGCCTGACCACTAAGTCCCACGATTCTCTGGGACTTCCTCACCACACGACTGTATCCTTGGTCACTACACCAGAGGACTACTCCTTTTCCTTTCCACATTCTGGGCCTTTGGGACAACACTTTGGAACACTGTGGCCCTACGCGAGCCTCATGGGTACTCTCCCTGTCTTCCACCTTTGGGTGCTCTAGCCATGGGTTTAGAGTGAGGTTCCATTGAGCCATGCCAGGTATCTAAGTAGGTAGTGCCACCCACACTTGGACTTGGAGCATCGACCATTCGATCTCTCGGGGGAACTAGAGCCGGCTTTTGAACACTTCACCAAGCTACCCCGCTTGTCGATCCGTATTCACTTTAGCTTTGGACTTCCCAGTGGTTATCCCATCACCCAACACCTGGGTACAGCCTTCCTGGGACAAACTGGCCTTTCCTGGCCAAACTGGCTCCACTGGAGTCCTCCCCCTACTATACTTTTGGAGCTCAACAAACCCCCTAGGGTCTGGGACACGAACGCTTTGGGCTTTCACCCCCTCAGACTCGAACTCGGACTTGGACTCAGACTTGGGCTCGGGCTCGGTCTCGGCCTCGGCCTTGGTCTCGGTCTCAGTCTCGATCCCGGTCTTGGTCTCGATCTCGACTTCAGACTCCATTTCGGGTCCTTCTTGGACTCCATCTCGGATTCCATCTCGGACTCCATCTCGAACTCCATCTCGGGTCCATCTCGGACTCCATCTCGGGTCCATCTCGGATTCTATCTTAGGTCCATCTTGGACTCCATCTCGAATTCCATCTCAGGTCCTCTTGTGTCCCTCTTCTAGAGACTCACTTATTGCTTGCTTTATGCTTATTCCCTGAGCACTTCGTTGGGAGTTCCACTCCCGCTCTCGACCTTTCAAGTCGAAGCTTTTAGTCCAAACATGTTACGTTCGTTTGTCTTTCGCTTTGGCCTCTACCACGTGGCACCCTTTCGGCTCCACTTTGGGGCCTAGGGATTTTGTGTCTCACACATACCTTCTTGGCCAGCACTCCCAAGCTTCTTGTCCAACTGGGGCTCAGCCTTCCTTCTACTTTGTCCTTTTGCACTTCCATTTGAGTTGAGTCCTTAGTGGATTGCCAATCCTCCCTGGTCTGGTTCAATCCCAAGCCTCCATCTACCACAGCTCTATTGGCCTTGCAATGTCCCTCTGGCCGAGACAAGTTGGCTAGGGTACACCCAATGACCTCTTGTGATTCCTTTGTCTTGGGCATGCTGGTTGCTTCCATCCTCTTTAGGATCTTGAGAGTCTCCTCTGCTCAGATTAATGTCTCCTTTGTCCCTCTCTAGACTTTCTCCTTGAGATCTTCTAGCACTTGTGCCTTATACTCCTCACTGTCTGACTCGTGGGACTGCTCCAACTTTTGAACTTCTTTGCTGGATGAATTGTTGTTGTGTGCTGTGTTATTTGTACCAGGCTCTATATTATTTGGGCAGCTAAGAGGTTGCTACTTTGTGCCCATTGGGGTTTTGTGGCTTGCTGCTTGCCCTTTGATCCGAACCTAACCTCTGTATATGCATTTATAGACGGCATCACCTAGGATGTTTGGCATGACTCCCTATGCTAATCCACCAAACTTATAACTATGCTAATTAGCTTCTTCTTTATATGCGTTCTATGGATTATAGCTTAAGAAGTTAGTTCCTTTGAGCTTCCAAGTCCTCCCACTTGACAAGCTAGTTGATTGGCCTGTGATCATGTATGGACTCCTTCATGCTTAGCCCTTTTTCAAGTCAACACCTTCAACTATAGTCTTTATTCCTTTGACTTGCCAATCCCACTTAGCAAATCACCCAGCTAGTGTAATATGGTTCTATGTATAAATATAAAAGTCCTCAAATATCAATTGAACATGCAAAAGTTATTTTCCCAATTTTGATAGCCTCACCTTATGGCAAGCTTTTGTTGTGCTACTCCAATTTTATGCATTCCTATGAACCATTTACAATTATCTTTCTAGGTACCAACTTATCTAGATTTATCATTGGAACATTAAAAAAGGTTCTATCCCTTAACTTGCTAAGGCCTCTCTTTTCACAAGCTTCCTACTTATCATTCGATCTAATATAGATAGTTCCATATTTTAGACTTTTGATGGTACTATGTATATAAATAGCAAAACACTCAAGAACCCTCTTGATTTCCTACTCCTAACTTGCATAACTATCTTAGGTTATATTTTTTGATTCCTATGGTTCACTTCTATCCCTTTATTACTTAATTCTGGCTCTATACATTTTTTTTGCTTAGTCTCCTTCATACTATGAGGGTAATATTACAATTTCTACTGATACTATAGGAAGTATTTTTATAAAGATATATTCATAGAGTGGTTCTTCAATTTGAATATGCTCAACTTATAATCTCACACATCATGATTAATGTTGCTACTTATGGGCCCTATATACCCATTGTTAGCCATGCTAAACTCCCTTTAGCTTTAACTTTGGACAAATAAAGTTTATTTGTCTCTAGCTTTCCTCAACTTTGGACTTTAGATGTTTTAAGATGTTTATATGTCTCAATGATGTACTTGTTCAATGAGTTTTCCTTTTATGACAGTTATTATATTGCAACATAAGAAACTTATCCTTTAAAGGATATATCTAACCTCATCCTTATCCCAACAAGAAGCCTCAAGAAGTTAACTTCCACTATTCCATTAAATTATATCAAACTTTTATTTAGTTGTTATATCCTACTTATTGCTAGTGCTTTCACACCTCCATCAATATTTTGTTAAAACACTTGAATCTTATACCTTTTATATTAGGCTATGCCAATCCTATTTTTATTGGTCCTTTGGTAAGAGGTTTCCTAAACCAACCACCTTGATCTACTCAAGGCATCTTCTAATGAAATATTTGGTGTCTCATATGAGCCTATCTTTACAACACATTTCACTTATGTTTATATCTTTTTTCAAGAACATATTTTACCTTTTTCTATGGTAACTAATGGTTAGCCTTTCACCATAGTGTTTAAACACAACTCTTCTCAAAAGTCTTTTTCTTCCTTAAACAGCTTTTCATGAGTTCAAAGTGGCCCTCTTGGCCATTAATGAGATACTCATTGTTCCCATTCTTAAATCTTAGAATTGTTTCAATCCTTGGGTAGAACACATCTCAGTCCAAAACGTGCTTCATCTATATCCTTAGGACTATCCCTTAACTCCCCTAAGTCACTCAAATGTTAGACTTGCTAGTCCTATGACCTATAAGGTTGTAGTCGCATGGCTATTCTTGAGATGCTACCTCAATTAAATATATCTTTTTATATTCACATCCTATCCATAAGAACCATTCTCTAACACTTAAGTATCCCCTTTTGTTCCATGTGGGCTACTTTGCACTTTAGAACTATTTTTTCACAATATAAGAACATCAACTCATTCTTCAAGTACACCCCTAACTCCTTGGGTTATTCCAGCATTCATTATAGGTAGCGTAAGCTACCATTTCAAGTCTCAAATTTATGAACACCATACTCTACTTCATGAGGTTAATCCTATAACTCCTTATGTTAGCCTATTAGTGGTTACTATGTTATTGTGGTAAAAATTGAACCTCCCATAGGTTCACATTAATCATCTCTCTTTTGAGAGATGATTTATATTGAGGTGTGATCTCATTGTTCATATTCACATCATACAATCATACAATTAAGAGTCCCTACTTTGATGCGTATTGGTTGTAGTGGTCTTATGAGTGGTGTGTTGTAGAGTGGATAACTATAAAGAAGTAAACCATTTTGCTTAGGCTTGTCATTGGAAAGCTTGGGTTACAATGCTAAATTCTTTACAAGGGAACTTTATTGTTGTTTGAATAGTTTTGTGTTGGATTAGTTTTGAGTTTGATTTAAAAAAGGGTGGCATAAGTTTGTCTGTGTTATGAATAAAACTGGTGATGTTAGGTGTTATAAATCTTTATTAGTGGGGTGTAGCATTTATGTTATATTTTGCCATAGAGTTGGCACTTGGTAGTGATATGCTTGCTTGTGATATTGTTCAAGTCATTGTGATTCTTATATTATATCCTTATGATTGTGAGCAATGTGTTTGCAAAGTTTCTTGTTCAAATGATGATCAACCCCAAAGTAATTGATAGTAATGCTAGTCTACTTGCAAAATAGTATCATTGTAAAAGCTTTGAGTGGGTTCTTAAGAGATGATCCATTATGCTAAGCTGATGTTGATGCCTTATTTCCTATTAAGTTTGCCCATTAAGTGTTAGAAAAGGTTGTAACATTCATATGCTATATTCCTGCAGTGAAACTGGCTTTTAAATAAGGATCATGACATATACCATGTTGTGGCTTCACACCTGCACACCTCCTTTTCATCTTCTTAACAGGTAGAGTGTCTTGATGCTAATCATTGAAATATAATGCTTTCAGCAGTTCTGTATTGTGTTTGCACAGTAATAACAATGTCAAAGAACATAAAAGGGAAAATTGCCTTAATTTCTTTGTGGAGACCACTAATTACTTCATTCACTATACACTGCTACTCTTCTAGGGTCAAAACACTAGAGTTTCATCCAGATCCTTATTCCTCAAGCCAAGAGAAAATTGAGCTTTTTTCTTCACTGCTAGCTAAGCCTTGAGTGCTGCTTGAGCATCAGCATCTTTAAAACTCACCATGGACATGAGTACACCAGGATGAGAGCAGCACATGGGACCTTGGATTGTAATAGCTGTTGTTGCAGCCTCTCATGATATGCCACCAGTCCTCCAATCAAGCTGACAAGATCAAACTCTTGCCATGTTCTCTTGCTTAGTGGAGCTTACCAAGAGCAAGCAAGTGAAGATCATCGAGTCTGTCTGTGATGATTCTCTCATTCGAGAGTGTTGGCTATTTAATCTATCTGGCCATCTGCAAGCAGTGAAAACTTACCTCAAGATGAGGATACTCAAGAGGAAGACATGGCTGAGAAGGTGACTGCTCTTCATGTACAATGGGAGAAGATTTATCAAGGTTGTGGAGGCTGCCGGCTCCTTCTTGACAAGTGTACATCATTTGTATTCACTTATCACATTCTGCAGTCACAGGATCTGTGATCTTCCCCTTACTCACAAGACATTACCAATATGACAGACCTGTCTCTCCAAGACTAGGCCATCCATTCCAATCCTATAACCACTCCTTACCATCCTTAGAGCAGTGTTACCTGTGGGGGGCCCTGGGAAAATTCCTGGTCCTCCCATGTTATATGTGGCTCTTTTAGGCAATTAGGGCCCAGAATCTGTTTGTTTGACCTAGGAGCGCCTCAGGCCCCGATTCTGGGCCCAGGATCCTCCAGATCAGCCCGAGAGGAGCCCTGGCCAAACCTAAATAAAATTTTAGGTTTGGCAGGAAATGAGGTGGTGCTACAGCCAACATGCCCAAGAAAATTCATGGGAGATGGAATCACTGCACCAGCCCTCAAGAGGACAATCAGGTAGATCACCAGTCCAGATCACAAAGCACCCACCGCAACATCAAAGGTATAATTACAAGCTACAAACCAAGTAAAAGCTAGAAAATTTTGTGTTTGTATTCATGATGGATTTCTAAGAAAAGTTTGCATATATAGCCTCAGTTTCAGTTCAAAATTCTCATTTGTTTGCAAGTTAGAGTCTTGGGGATGCTATGGTGAGCTAAAATCTTCATTTCATTCAAGCTAAAAAAATTTTTTTTAGGAAACTCAAATGGACTTGGAACTCATGCAAACTCTAGAGGTAAGTGTTTAAGAAATTAGATTGTGCTTCTAGAAACATATCTAGTGTAGTCTATGCAGAAATCACTTGCTTAACAAAGTGTTCCACCACCAGGACTTCTCTAAGTCCACAAGATTTATCTAATGTGAGTTTTTCAAGTTTATGTTTTACTGTTTGCAATCCAATTGGCTTTGGTTCTTTCCTCATCCATAGTTACATTTCAACAGCAAGGAATATATAGGCTGCCTCAACACCTCTACTTTCAAGCTCTCAAATCTAGGCTGGTACATATTAAGTGACAAATGCATCACTCGGAATTTGGATCACAAGGAGCTCTATAATAAAATAGATCAACACATTCTAAAGAGTAGAATTGCAAATCCAAGATTTGCTGCTTCCAATAAGCACAATACAAACAATGAGCACCAATACCATAGTTTTGTCTCCCAAGGACTACGCCATTTGTCCTTGAGTGGTCATCTCATAACCACACCTTAGCATCCTTGGGATGCTCGAAGACATAGGGAACACCCTTCCTTAATATATCTTCTTCAGTACCCACCAAATCCCTCTTCATCCATGGTAATGCTTGCTAACATCGCCAACCGGTCAGAACCTGAAGGCCCAACCACTAAGTCCTATCGACCTCAAGGGACTTCCTCACTATGTGACCATATCTTTAGTCACTACACAAGAGGACTGCTCCTCTTAAGCTCTATTTCGTTAAAGTGGGATTTATTCAGTAAAATGGGACTAGGTACAAATTTTCAAGTATTTGAAAATGATGTGAAATTATATGTTTTTTGTCCAGGGGCTAGACATATCTGGGGCAAGGTGACTAGTGCGGTGACTTTGTGTCCAGATTGAGTCCATCTGGTTGTATAATAAATCTCATTGTCAAGGTGAACAAGCCGAATCTGAAGCTAAAGAAGAGCGATGGATATATATCGTATATCCGGAACTTGGCTTGAACCACTCCACAGTTACATTGAAGGAGTTAGTTTCCGCGTCCTCCTTTGCATCAGTGATGCAGCGCCCCACCCATATCATTTGTTTTTTATTACTGGGTTTGACAAGCACGACCATTCCTTTGCAGACCTGTACTAGATTGAATGCTGAATCCGGCTTCTTGTTCCTCGGCCCACAATAGTGATCCTCAACATCGTTATCTGTCACTGCATTTCCAGAGGACATTGTTCCGCTATTATCTGGTGCTCTGGGTTCTGGCCAAAAGGACTCTTCCAATTCTTCATATACAACCGGCCCATTTTGGATAGCAGATATAATCTTCTCCCAGTATTCAAGCAAAGGCTTGCACCTCTGAAAATAGGATTCTCCACCAAACACCAACCCCCTCTTCCAGAAGGCAATATGCTGTCTAATCCCGGCCACTATACTTTCCTGGTCTTTGAGTCCATCCGGGTGCATCGGCCGTGGGGAACCCTGAGGAATCATAGGTTCCCCAGTTATGGGATCTCTCTTGAAGAGTTCAATGCCGTCCACTGGCAGCCACACTGTGTCTCATTCTCTCATCTTGTACCTCATCACTGGAGCACCGTCACGCATGCTGAAATGAAACTGAAGAGGCTTGGAGTGGCCAATCAGCGTTTCAGATCCGTCCCTGATGTAGCCTCTTACAAACCCCTTAAAGTCTTGAACCTCTGTCACAAGTGCAGCTTCAACAGTGCCTTTGATGCAATTTTGGAATTCATCGTAGAGTTGTGGGAGGGTGAGGACATTGGATCGCCGGAGGGACTCTACCAGGTGACTGAACATGGCATCGACGTCTTCATGAGTGTGCCCAACCATGAGAAAGCCAAGTGTAACCGTTTCAAATATGCCTTTGGCAACAAGCATCGCCAAGTACGCGAAGATGTACATGTTTTTGTTCTCACTGCCAGCATTGTCTGTTTGGAGTAGAAGATGGGGTGGAAGGCCACATTGGCCGCAAGAACTTCCTTGAGATTCTGCTTCATTTGGATGAGGTTGTGCATTCACCAGGCGACCAGCCTCGTCGGAATGGCATGAGGCCTCACGTGATAACCCTACAATCTGACGGCCAACATATTCACTGGGATGACATGGGGCCCCACGTGATACTGCAAGCCTTTGCTCCTCCTCCAGTTGAACCCTGTATGGGGTTCGATCGACAAGGGCCTTATGCAAGGGTTGGCCGTTCAGCTCAGTCTGCGCACTTTGCAGAGACCTTAAGTGTTTTGCTAGGGACGCAATCATCATGTTTGCACCCCCGCCACCCCATAAAGGTACAAAGAAGTTCCCATAGTTCTGGGCACCATGCCCATGAGCAATTATGCCAAACAGAGACACAGGCAGCTGCATGGATGAAGAGATTGCCTTGGGGGCAAGATTGAGTCGAGGTAAGCACGTCTTTTTCTGGTCCATTTTGTTGTGGATGATGCAGAGGTAAGAGTCAGGTCTCTCCATGGAGAGAATCCTGTTATGATAATATGCAGTCCTGCAGCTTCTCTGCTCGATGTTGTGGTCGAGCCGCCTTCTAACCAACGTCTCTCGCTCTTGAGCGATGCAAGAATTCTTCGACAAAGCCATTTTGATAGTAGTGCACTCGTCACACTTTGAAAAGCTGGAGTACTTTCCTATACTCACATCCCTGAACCTGTTGCTCCACAATCTACTAAATCTAGATTGGCTCAGCTTCCTGTAGCCATTACTCTGGAGTTCCCGATTCACATCTTCCAATATGGCCCCCTTGGTATACATGGAAGGGAGAACTCGTTGGGTGTCTCGTGTTCCATCTTCCAAAAGGCGGGTTTTATGTGGTTGCTGCTCGCTACATGTCTCGACAAACCTCTTGAAGATTGCCTCTCCATATATAACATGACCCCTGGTTTTGTGTGTACTATCGTTCCCATGGACTGCCTGTTGAACCCTTTGTTCCTCGAACTCAGTTTTGATTCTGTAGAATGTGGTTCGAGGGACTCCATAAATGATTCTCCATACCTTCATGCAAACCAAACCCCTCTGGAAGACCATGCCCCCCACCTGATGTTCTGAAGCATCAACAGATGACCGTAATGCCTCATATACAAAATTGGGAGCTGCCTTCCAGGACAATGTCTTGTATCTTGCTCTCTCCTCTTCAATAGCATCCCAATCAGCATGTTGACAGCACCTCCTCTTGCAACAAGCAACTGTCGAGACCATTCGAACCTCCATCGCCATTTTCTGCCTTTTCGGTTCGTTGCTCAAATCCCTTTGGCTGCGCTTTAGGAAGGTGTACTTTCTTTTCCCATGAAGAGATGTTCTGTCATCAGTTGTAGTGGTGTTTGATTGTGAATCCTTCACATTCTCAAACACTAAGTGCCTCAATTTCCACCGCACAATGCTTCCAATAGTCAGAATGTTTTCTTCTGTGTCAACAACCTCTAAAATCGCAACTCCAATATCATCCCAGCCCAATTCTTGATTAGCAACCGCATCTCTTGGATCGACAACTGTGGCTAAGCCCTCAGCTACCACCTCCCCCTCGGGGTTGTTTAGAAACACCTTTGCCTGAATCCATGTAGCACGGTTCTTAAGATCCATGGAGGGAACATGCGTCGCACTTGCGCTGTCCCCAACATCTGCTTTCTTCTGAAGATTTTTCAAGGCAACAACAACATTTACCCCGACGACCATCTCTCCTCGTTCAATAGCGACCACATTCCTATCGAAGACAGTCTCTACTGATATAGCAGCATTGCCTTCCCCAAGCCTTTGACAGTGTATAACAAAGTTCCGATCCATAGACACAAGGGTCTCTTTTGCAACTCTCTTCCCACCATTCAAAATGTAAACCTTTTCCCCAACCTTGAAGGCCATTCTGAAAGTGCAAAAAAGAAGTTAAGACCATAAAAAAAATGATTGGAGAATGGCCTAAATCATAACATACCAAACAACCTCAATAGCATGAGGCCACATGCCATTATTCAAACATGCTATTAACACCCACGTGAAATTTCGCATTCACAAAATTGGCATGCCATCTTGATATACACACAGCTGTAGGCAAGTAAAAAACATACATGACAATATGCTAGCCATGAAATTGCAAGGGCCCAAGATGGCATGTGGCCTCATGCCATTTCCAAATGTGGTCCTAAGCCATTCCCTGGTGAACATACCAGGAAGCACAAGTGCCGAATATCAAGAGGAAGCGGTAGCCACACCAAAGACAGTGCCGCTCGCAACACCGCAACTACTCGTAGCGCCGCTCGCAACACCGCAACTGCTCGTAGCGCCGCTCGCACAAACTGCCACTCGCATAAACTGCCGCTCACAATGGCGCTTGCAATGCCGCAACCGCTCGTAGACGTATAAACCACAGCTTACAACGCCGCTTACACAAGCAGTGCTCACTGCGCTCAGCGGAACCAAGAACACAGCGCACAAAAATGATAGACCTAGGAATGAGTTCGAGAATTCAAAAATAACACACGCTTGAACGTCACATCAAATCCTCTGACAAACCAGATCTTATGATTCCTCTGACAAATTTCAAACTGAGTAGCTTCTAGACTTTGCTGTCGGACGTTGAACTTGGTCACATCATGTCCTTGCCTTGATCCAGCTGTGCCATATCAGTGATTCGAACTTTGCCATGCCATGTCAGCGATCCGCGCCAAGATTATTCGCCGTGTAAAGGAATAATTATGCTGTGTGTGTACGTCCATTTATGGCAATATAAGGCCACACGCCATTCAAAGAATAATGCTAGTCAAGCATTTTTTGGTGCATTTTTGGGTTCAAAATTGCATGAGCCCACACGCTATAAAGTTTACCTGTACCAAAAATAAAAACAACTTTATTTACTTGGGAATTTAAGTGGTTGAGGCATTTTTAAACTTACAAACACATGCCCTACTTACATTCCTTTGGTTGCTTAAAATTCAAAAATATTATAAACCTTTCTTTTTGCATTTTCAATGTTTTCAATTATGGTTTTTGATTTTCGCAGGACCAGCCTAGTAATCTATTTGCATCCCGTCATGTTTATAGCTAGCTTTCGTTTGTCCCCTTCGCTAGCCTGAGATACATCTGCTCGGCATCTGCCTCTTACAGCATTTGCCCAGAAAGGGCATCTTTCTTCACGCAGCATTTGCCACATGTTTAGGGTTTAGGGTTTAGGGTTTAGGGTTTAGCAATTCAGTAGCTTGATAAACATGCAAATACAGAACTTGATGCAAAATCCTTTGATATGTCACAATGCCCTTAGGACCATAAACACATTTCAATAGAGAGGGTCCTTTCATTTCATAACTCCTTACGTAGATCTTGGTGAAACCAGAGTTAGTGAAGTTGGTTTCTTGTGATCCTGCATCTGATTGTCATGTCCCTTTGCAGTGTCGATGGAAAGGTCAATGCACACCAAACTGTAGAATCTTGGAGCAAAATAACGGTCGGATCTATAGCAAATGCCCCTGAAACATTGTAAGGCTTGTGTGGTCTCATGTGGTGTCCGATCGAGATGCTTCTTTGCAGGGTCATCAAGAAAGACATTGTATACCATTCTGTAAAATTTAGTTGCGATCTAACGGTTGGATCTCCAGAAAACTCAAAAAAATCTCGCGTGTGTCAGAATATTCTAGGAATATACTCCTATGTGCCCCTGAAAATGGCATGCGGCCCCATGCCATTCAAGAGATAACGCCAGATGACGCCGAGCATTTTTTGGTGCATTTTTTGGGATCAAAATTGCATGAGCCCACACGCTTGAACGTCACATCAAATCCTCTAACAAACCAGATCTTATAATTCCTCTGACAAATTTCAAACTGAGTAGCTTCTAGACTTTGCTGTCGGACGTTGAACTTTGTCACATCATGTCCTTGCCTGGATCCAGCTGTGCCATGTCAGTGAGTCGAACTTTGCCATGCCATGTCAGCGATCCGCGCCAAGATTATTCGCCGTGTAACTGCTCGGCATCTGCCTCTTACAGCATTTGCCCAGAAAGGGCATCTTTCTTCACGCAGCATTTGCCACATGTTTAGGGTTTAGGGTTTAGGGTTTAGCAATTCAGTAGCTTGATAAACATGCAAATACAGAACTTGATGCAAAATCCTTTGATATGTCACAATGCCCCTAGGACCATAAACACATTTCAATAGAGAGGGTCCTTTCATTTCATAACTCCTTACGTAGATCTTGGTGAAACCAGAGTTAGTGAAGTTGGTTTTTTGTGATCCTGCATCTGATTGTGATGTCCCTTTGCAGTGTCGATGGAAAGGTTAATGCACACCAAACTGTAGAATCTTGGAGCAAAATAACGGTCGGATCTATGGCAAATGCCCCTGAAACATTGTAAGGCTCGTGTGGTCTCATATGGTGTCCGATCGAGATGCTTTTTTGCAGGGTCATCAAGAAGGACATTGTATACCATTCTTTATTTAGCTGAACATCTGGCAGTTTTGGAAATACAAGATGCTTTGGAATATCCAATCATGCATGGTATAAATATAGCAAGGGTATTAAATGATGATCTTTCTTTTGGATTTCACGTGCATGCAGTCCAAGGAATGATGACGTTGTGGATTTCTTTTGGATTTCACGTGCATGCATGCGCACGGCGATCCAGAAATTAATGGTGCCGCCCAAGTCCGAGGAATGATGACGTTGCGGGATTACCAACCGTTGTGACATTTCGCGCGTGTGAGGTTAGGTTTTGCATTTTGCTTCGTACTCGCGTTCGCACACTCGCGCTCACATTGCGTTCGCACACTCGCACTCGCATCGCGCTCCCACTCGCGATCACGCTCACATTCGCGCTCATCTACCTTCTCTACAGGTTTCTCGTGTGTATCGGCGTCCACTCGCGCTTGCATCACACTCGCGCTCGCATCGCGCTCGTGTGCATCGGCGTCCACTTCAAGACACACCCAGTTTGTAACTTCGCCGCCAACTCCACCGCCCACTCCGCCACCCACACGTAGCCCACTTGGCGTCCCGGGAGATTTCAGCGCCACTCTTCAACTGTAAGTGGCAGAGTAGCCTTGCTGCTACAATCCGCTGCACACACAGTGCACATTCGCCAGCAAGTCCGGCCTCGATTGTCATGCCTCCATTCGGCTTCAAATGGTAAGTCTTTTAGGCCAAGTAGAAAATGGCATGAGGCCACATGCCATTCAGTAGCAACATTGGCATGCACCGATTGGGCTCTCGAGTGCAGTCTGGTTACAGATGGCGTGTAGCCTCACGCCATCTTAGGATGCAGCCTCAAGACATCTGATGCAGTGGTGAATGGCGTGTGGTCTCACGTTATTTCCAGCTGCTAGCTTTTCATCTGTCAGCTCTAATTGTTGTGCATTTCTGAATAGGCAAGGAATTGCGTTCTTCTTCCAGCCACTGTCAATGTGGATGCAGAGAAGGGGGAGGAGCTCACAAGTTGGACTTTCGGGATGGAAGGCGAGGATCTGAGGCTGTACAACACAGATGGTGGGAGAAAAGAATGCATGGGGATCCTCATCCAAGTGACAGACACTCCATGCAGTTCCATGCAAGAATATGGATTGGCACTTGTGGTAGAGACAGCGTCCGCCTTCAAGATCCACCTTGCACATCCTAGCGGCTTCCCAGAGGGGGGCAGCGGCTATGAGGAATTCCTAGAGGGAGCTAGGGAGAGGTTGTCCAGGAGGCCCACAATTTCAAAGACGCTGTGGGTCTATGAAGATCACATGGAATCCACGGACCTCACCTATAGCGATGTTCAAAAAGTATATTCCAACATTGAGCCGTTGAGAGTGACTCCAGTTCGCGAAGCGAAGGGGAAGGGGGTCGATCTGGAAACTACCCCGAAGCAGAAAAGGGTGGTCAAGCTCAAGCCGACGTCCGACTCTCCTGCTCCAAAAAAGAAGCTACTCGGTGATGCCATTGCCTCGGGTACGAACACTACACCCACCAAAAAGAAGAGCCGCAAAGAGCAAAAAGAGCAAGAAGAGGTAGCAAAAATCGTCGCAGATAATAGTACTTGTTACTATTCCAACAAAGTACATACAATCGACATGAGCCACATCGACATCCAAAGCAAATACAACCACAGGCTAGTATCTGATGAGTGGGTGGAGAAACTGAAGCAGAAAATGCTGGCACGTCTAGTAACACCCGACATCGCAGACGTGATCCCCTACTACCGAACAATGAAGGGCGAGACGAGGTTTCCAGACTTGATCAATAGGAAGGTGTTGGACGATCAGAACATCCGGTTCTATGCCGTCTCCGGGCAGCATTCTAGCTTGGCGATGCAAGAGATAGTTGTGGATATTATGGTGGGCGAGGAGGTGAAGAAAGTCTTCAAGACAAGAGTTGTCCGCCTGATAAAAGGCAACTCGCCCCTCCGATCTATCATATACATCTCCCACGCGCAGAATGTCAAGCAAGAAATGTGCTACAAATCAGGTCTGCACGAGACATTGGCACGAACACGGAAGCTCTGGGTTCAACTGAAGAAGCCACAAAAACCAGGACAAGGACGTGCACTAGCAACTAGCGCCTGGCAGGTAAGCCTCGTTGCATGTGGCATAGCATGTGGCCTCATGCCATTTCCATTGCAGGAATTCTCGAGTCTTCTCTCGAAAACATTGGGGGTCAATGACACACTCAGCATCCATAACATTCTACTCGCGACAAAAGTTGTTTTTGACAAATGGGTAGATGTGCTGAGGAGGTACCATGATGGGGAGTTGCTAAACTCAATGAGTGTGGAGGACGGCCGGAAGCCCAATGATTTGAAGCTCAACATTTTGCGTTTCTCGCGGTCTCTAGACGACGACGACCTTCTGACAGTGGCTAATGCTCTTCTACGTGGTGAGGTAGTCTTCAACAAGACCAAAATGACTGATGAACCGGACTGCTAGGTCAAGTGAAATCCTCATCATCGATGACTCGCCGATTAAAACTGCAGTGAACACGCACACATATGCAGTGCACCCCATCTCTTGCAGTATGGAAACTAGGGAGAAGAAACCGTATGTTCTGGGGGACCTTGCAAAACGGCTTGGAGCGATGGTGATAGAGAACTGGCCAGTCCAGGAGGTGGCTGCAGAAATCAACCAAATGGCAGATGGAACGGTATATCAGAAGCCATTTGATCGGACAGACACCAGTCATCATTTATGGCATGTATATTGTCTAGCCAAGCACTATCCGCATCTCCATAATCTGCTCAACCAGATGGGTTCTTCGACCACTGAACATGAGCGTGGACGTATTAGAGAAGAGATGGCATTACTATTGGGTTTAAATCCTGATAGTGTGGAGAGTGATGAAATTCCAAGATTATTGTATAGGCATTGGAGGCAAAAAATAATAGTCTGAGATGGCATGTATTTATTTAAACCAAAGAAATTAGACGACGATGACAAGGAGAAGAGAGAGGTGAAGCAGTGGCAGGGGGAGGAGAAGTGATTGAGTAGACATTTCCTTGTTTAAAATAAAATGGCATGTGCCTCAATGCAGTTGAATTTTGTTATATTTATATACTATATAAAGGTTTGGAAACCTTATTTTACAAGTGGGATAATGACAATTCCCACTTTAACGAAATAGAGCTTTCTTCATTTTCATAGTTTAGGACTTTGGGATGACATCTCGAAACACTACAGCCCAACGTGAGCCTCATGGGTACTCCTCCCACTTTGCACCTCTAGGTGGTCTACCCAATTTGCTAGAGTGAGGCTCCAATAAGCCATACTAGGTATCCAAGTAAGTAATGCCACTCACACTTTGATTGGGAGTATCAACCGTTCAATCTCCCAAAGGGTTAGAGATGACTCTTAAACACTTTACCAAGCTACCCCACTCATCCATCCGTGTTCACTCTAGCCTTGGATTCCTTAGTGGTTATATTATCACTCACTACATGGGTGTAGCCTTCCTGGGTGATATGGTTCCAATCCTGGACTCCATCTTGGATCCATCTCGAACTCCTTTTCGGACTCCATCTTAAATTAGTCTCAGACTCCATCTTGGACTCCTTCTTGGACTTAGTCCTAACACTTCCACGTGTTATAACACCTGCCATATGTTAGTTCTTCTTGTGTGCCTTTCTAAAGACTCATTCATCAATCACTTTGTACTCGATCCTTCAACACTTTGTTTGGAGTTTCACTCCTACTCTCAACTTTTTGAGTCGGAACTTTTGGTCCAAACATATTACCCTCATTAGACATGTTTTGACCACTATCATATGGCACACTTTCAACTCCACTTTGGGGCTTAGAAATTTGTGTCTCACAACTACACCACCGGTAGACAAAGTTTGATGTCCTCATCAAATGATAAACTATTTTATAAAGAAACCCTATTATGAATGACCATTTTCATCCTTATCACCAAGCCAATATTTGTCACTAGTTCAACACCAAAGGTTTATCATGCCTTACCCATCCTCTAAAGAGTATAGTCTTTCTAGTTTAAAGTCTCATTATATCACATGTGGTGGTTCTCTCCTTTTGTTTATTTAATCCTCGCGAAACCCATTAAAGACACGTTCTCTATGTCAATCTTACTACCCTTTTTGGAGTAGTCCTGGCCTCTACCAACATAATTATTGCACTTTAGAACTTTAATATTGACATCTCGAGTCAATTTTGACACCTTGCATTGCACAGGTTGTGCAAACTCCACGTTCCTATGGTAGAAAGTTCTTTACTTGAGGGCACCATCATCCTCTTTATTATTTTATGCCACTATGAGCACTAAGTTACACTTATCTATAATTCTTGCTAAAACTGTTTATGGCCTTATTACTTTGCTATTCCATTTCTTGAAGCTTTCACTTTTGCTAATTTGAAGTATTTGGAAATCCCATTTTTGAAAATATATTTTCTTTTCTACAATCCATGTGTTTCTACAATCCATATTTTCCCCTATGTGTCCTTTTCATTTGATGACCTTGACTAAGATTCGCCATTACCAATAGTTTAAATCAACACTTTAAACTAGGAATCTTATTCCTTGACCTAGCAAAGAGCTTCTCTTTGTTTAGCTATAAGATCACTTAGTGATCTCACCTTGACATCTTAATGGGTCTACCAATAGATACTATGCCTGCCAGATCTTTAGGTTGTTGACCATGACTACAAGAGCATTTTTCATACTTGGTGGTGCGTCCAAAGTAACCCTTTTGGCCAAGGGTGTATAGCAACCAAGATTGGGTGTCCCCATCTCATTCACCACGTCCTCAATGCCCCTAACACCAGAGTGTTTAAGTTAGATATGCCAAACTTTCACACTAAGCACTCTAACCATGCATCACAACTCTGTAGCATCCCTTGCTTAGTGTGTGTATCTAAGTTAGACTTTTTATTGAGAGTCCATGACCACTTGAAAAATGAATGTCCTCATATTTTAAACTATCACGACGCTCTAGTGAGTTGGGATCAAACCCAAGCACTATAGGGTTTGGACTCAAACCCACCCTTTGTGTGGAAATATAGATAGCATCACTTAGGATGCCTAGCGTGATTCCTCATACTAGTGTACCAACTTATATCCAAAGCATGCTACAGATCACAATTTAGGAATCTAGTTCTTCCAAACTTCCAAATCCTCTCACTTAACAAACTAGTTGACCAACTTGTGATCACATAGACTTCTACATACTTGGCCCTATGGCCACCCCTCTTGAAGGCAACACCTTCAACTAGGGTCTTTGTTCCTCCAACTTGCTAATCTCACTTAGCAAGTCATCTAACCAGTGTAATATGGTTCTATGCATAAGCTTGAAAATCCTCAAATATCAACTTTTGTTCAAATCCATTTCTTTGAACATAAGGGAACTATTTGTAAGCGACTAATTTTTCTATTCTACTTTAGTCACTTAACCACACCTCTGACCACTTGGAGGAGTCTAAACCCTAAATTGGCTCTACTGGGGTCCAACCCCACACTCTCCCTATTATAATTTTGGAACCCCCTCCATCTCGGGTCCATCTCAGACTCTATCTCGGGTCCATCTCAGACTCCATCTCGGACTCCATCTCGGGTCCATCTCAGACTCCTTCTCAGACACTTCCACATGTCATATATTGATCCTCTTGTGTCCCTTTTCTAAAGACTAACTTATTGTTCATTTCGTGTTTATTCCTCGAGCACTTTGCTAGGAGTTCCACTCCCGCTCTCAACTTTTCAAGTTGAAGCTTTTAGTCCAAACATGTTACACTCGTTTGGCTTTCACTTTGGCTATTACCATGTGACACCTTTTTGGCTCCACTTTGGGGCTTAGGGATTTGTGTCTCACACTACTTCCCCTAACCTGCCTTAAGGCAAGATTTAAGAACATGCTTCTGCTGTGCTACTCTAATTTTGCACATTTTTATGAACCACTTACACTTGTCTTTCTAGGTACCAACTTATCTAAAATTATTTTTGATAATATTGAGTAGACCTTATCCCTTAGCTTGTCAAAGCCTCTTTTTTCACAAGTTTATTATTTGTCCTCTATTCTAACATGGATAATTTCACACTTTAGACCCTCCATGGCACTATGATTATAAGTAGCAACACCTTTAAGTGCCCATTTGATTTTCCACTCTTAACTTGCATAACCACTTTTAGTTATGAGTTTTAATTCTTATGGTTCGGTTCTATCCTTTTATTACTTGATATTGGGTCTATACTTTCCCTTTGGTTATTCTTTTCTATGCTAATAGAGTAGCTTTGCATTTCTACCATACCTTAGCAAGTATTTTTAGGAATGAATTTACTCAATAACCTAGGGAGTGGTTCCTCAATCTAGAAATATTTACCTTGTAATCCCACATACCAAGATTAACATTTGCTACTCATGAGCCTTTATATACTCATTTTTAGTCGTGCCAAAATCTTTTTGGCTTTATCCACTCTGGATAGTCAGACTTACCCTATCTTTAGCCTTCTATCCATTATTCTCTAGAAATTTAGTCTTATAATGTTCATACACAACTCTTTGCTACTAGACTTGAATACAACTTCTTGTATTTACATCCTTTTCACAAACCATCTTTGCAAGTGTTACTCTGACATTTGATTATCCTTTATTTCACATGGGCTACTTTTGCCCATTAGAACTATCCTTCCATATGATAAGAATATCAACTCATCCTTTAAGCACACCTCTGTAAGCGATTAGTTTTTCCATTCTACTTTAGTCACTTAACCACACCTCTAACCACTTAAAGGAGTCTCACTCACCATCTCCATAAGTCCTATTCTAGACTTAGGGACTTGCTAGCCTTGAGAATGGCACCTATGCCACTTAACCTTTGCACCTTGTCCAAGTGCTCCACGTGTCCAATCCCTTAATTGACACCCAAAGGTACTACCGACATATCAGCCCATTATACTAAGGCCAATGCTAAAACCATGCCCATTCACCTTTATCACTCCAGTGGTCTAACACTACTTGCATCATGGTCCTGTCTCTCAAAAACTAGGCCATCTGACCAGGGGTGGTCATCCCAAATCCACTCCTTAGCATCCTTAGAATGCCTACAGACATAAGGAATAGCCTTCCTCAATATCCCTTTTTCAGTACCCATTAAGTCCCTTTCCGTCCACGGCCGTGTTTACCAGCACTACCACTGAGTCTGGGCTCGAATGCTTGGCCGCTATATCCCACTGACCTTTGGGACTTCCTTGCCACATGACCACATCCTTGATCACCACACAAGAAGACTGCTCCTCTTCCTTTCCTTAGTTTGGGATTCTGGGACAACATTTCAAAACACTGCAACCCTACACAAGCCTCGTGGGTACTTTCCCCACCTTCCACCTTTGGGTGCCTTAGCCATGGGGCTAGACCAAGGTTTTGATGAGCCATGCCAAGTATCCAAGTAGGTAGTGCCACCTACATCTAAATTGGGAGCATTGACCATTCGATCTCTTGGAAGAGCTAAAATCAGCTCTTGAACACTTCACCAAGCTATCCCACTTGTTTATCCATATTCACTCTAGTCTTAGATCTTGAACTTGGACTCAGTCTCAGTTTCGGTCTCAATCTCCATCTTGGGTCCATCTCGGACTCTATTTTGGACTTCATCTCAAGTTCATCTTAGAGTCCATCTAGGGTCCATCTTGGACTCCATCTCGGGTTCATCTCGGCCTCCATCTTGGGTCCATCTCGGACTCCATCTTAGGCTTTATCTCGGGTCCATCTCAAACTCCATCTTGGACTCCATTTCAAGCTCCATCTCGGACTCTTCCACATGTCGTGTGTTGGTTTTCTTGTGTCCCCTTTTCTAGAGACTCACTTGTTGCTCACTTCATCCTCGGTCCTCAAGGACTTCGTTGGGAGTTCCACTCCCACTCTTGACTTTTTGAGTTAGAGCTTTTAATCCAAACGTGTTACACTCATTTGGCTTCTGCCTTGGCCACTACCACATGGCACCCTTTCAGTTCCACTTTGGGGTTTAGGGATTTCTGTCTCACAACCTTTCAACTCCTTGGGTTATTCTAGCCTTTATTGAAGGTAGCCCTAGCTACCATTTCAAGGACATATATATAACCTCCCATGGTCATTAACTCTAGTTTCAAATTTGTGAACACTATCTTCAACTATATAAGGATAGTCTTTTAACTTCTTTATTATCTAAAAGTCTCTATCATTCGCATAATTCAAACTATAGTTATTTACCACAACCACATTAGTTAATTTGCTAAATCAAGCACTTATATAAATCACATCCTCAACTCTGTTAGGGTGTGGCCATTGAGAGAGTGAGAGAGAGAGGGAATATTTTAATCCTCTGAATATTTCCCATCTTCCTTGTATAAAACCCTTGCCCCACAAGGGTAGGGGGGGGCGGGGGGGGGCATTTTGTGGAGAGCATTGAAGCATTTTTCATGTTTGAGCAAGCATTGGGGGAGGCACCCCTCCTTCCCCCAACAAATGGTGAACCCGGCATGATGCGCAGTAATTTTGGAGGCGTAATTTCTCTCTTTTTCTTATGGCCACAGACTTTAGGAAGGAATTTCTTGTTTGTCTGGTGGTGGTTTTGTTTGATCTTGGGCAACCCTAGTTGATCCTTACCAATTTGTTCAATTGATGGCCGCTCCTGCTGCTTTGTTAAAAGTCTCTAGCCTGGCTCTTGCAGCATCCAGGTTTGCCTTGGTTCCTAGTAGAAAAAGTGCCATGTCATCAGCAAAAGTGTCATCCAACAAGTCCCTTCCAACTGCTTGTGTTCTCAAGAGTTGTTGCCTTTCTTTGGGTAGCTCCATGCCCTTGATTTCTTCCCCTTCAGCCAAGAATGCTCCCAGTGCCTCCACAACTATGAGGAAGAGGTAGGGAGCCAATGACAGCCTACTACACCAACTTCCCTAGTCAAAAACTTGGGCCCATTTTGCCATTAATAACCACCCTGCTTGAGGCACCTTGGTACAGGAGGGAGATGTGTACTACCATACACACTAGGATTCCTATCTACCTCATACAATCCTCTAGAAACTCCTAATCCACTCGATCATATGCCTTCTCGAAGTCTAACAGCCATGCCAAAATGTTTTGTTTTGAGATCTTTGCCCACCTTTAGGCTAGAAGATAGGTCCAAATGTTCTCTAAGATTTACCTCCCTAGAACGAAACCTATCTATTCTTCCTGGATAATGATGAGCATTACTGGTTGCAATTTGAGTGCCATTGCCTTGGCATAGACTTTGTATGCTGTTGTGAGCATCATTATTGGTCTCTAGTTTTGCAGCTCTTGGAGATCCCCTCTCTTCAAGAGCAACGCAATCTGGCCTTCCAATATCTCCTCTGGAAGATGTCCTTTTCGTTGTGCTTTCTTCCATTTTGTCATCACTCAGTCTGTCCAAGGCCTTATGGAGGTCCTCCCTCATGAGGTCTATCAAAAGTGACTCGTTCCATTTCTATGGGACTTTGTGTGTCAGTGTTTCTAGCACCACCTTTGCTGCCCATTCTCTGATTGAGACATTGGTTGCGCCGTGTACAACTATTGGTAGATTGCTTGAGCCAGCTCCTACATGCTATGCTAATCTTCTACTATCTTTCCATCCTTTGCTTTAAGACCAAGAATTGGTGGCAAGTTTGTGACTGGGTGAATGCCTTTGTAGAAGGCCTTGTTCAGCAAACATTCATTTACTGCCCATGAGTCCTCCTGTGTGCGAACTCCAGAACTCCACACTGCAAATTCTTTCTCTTGAAGCTCTGTTTCCCTCTAATCCAGAGCAGCCTACCACTTTTTGGAATCCTTGGCCACCAGCACCATCCTCTGTGCTGCCGCCACCTCCTTCCTTGCTGTTCTCAAGCCCTTCATCACTTTTCCCTTTATCACCCGCTGTCTCTCCCACAATTTTTCTGAGCAGGCCTATAGGATGGTAATAAGCTCCAACTCCCTACCATCCAAGACATGGCTAATTAGTGCTACTGCTTTTGCATTGGCCAACATGTGCAGTGAGATGGCCCGCTACACTATATGGCCCTTGTTCTTCTGTAACTTGATTGTGCATCAAATTGGGTCATGGTCCGAGAATGAGGGAAAGCACAGACATGTCTTTAGACTCCCACCATCCTGTCTCACCCTTGGGGATGCGTATATCCTGTCTAGTCATGCTTGACAACTTGTTGATTCACGGCACGTAAAAGGGTGTGCATTGGGGGCAAATCCTTCCTCATACTAAAGATCCACAAGCTCTAACTATTCTGCTAGAGTGAGCCATTATAGTTGTTCCTGGCCCTAAATGGTCTCTCACGTCTATCCTCTGCATTTTCCACCATATTGAAATCCCCTAGGCTCAACCAGTGCTCTACTGGCCTCTTACTTTCAATCAAAGTTCCTCCCAAAAGAGGGCCTGTGCTTGCCTGTTGTTTGGGGCATAGATGTTGATAATCCCTACTTGCCCATAGTGCAGGTTAAGAACTAAGAGCTGCACTCTTCCCACCACCAACACTTCATGCTCCTTTATCTACACTAACCACTTAATGGAGACAACAACAGCTGTACCACCCCCTATTCTGGAATGTGTTGTTGCCACTGCATTCCACTAAATTTTCCCTCTCATGCCTAGGTTGTAGTCTGGCTTAGCTTCCATCTTATACTCCTGAAGGCATAGAAATTTGATCCCACCTTCTAATCCCAACTCCCTTACGTGTGACTTGAGTTAGAATTTCTTGTGGAGCCTACTGTCTGTGGAATTGAGGCCCTGGCAGTTCCACATAAAAAAGGTAAGGTTGTCATGGACACAACATACTTCCAGGAGAACCTGTTGGTACTTGGCTGCACCATCCAATTTGTGGATATAGTCCACACTATTGTAGGCTTCCCTCTATGCTTGGCCTAGGAGAAGCGCCGCACCATGTAGTTTGTGAAGCCCGTCCATTCGGCTATCCCTCGTTCCATCCAAGTCTGGTAGTCCCCGAGAGCTACTATTTCTGGGAATGCAGTATTCCCTTGCTGAACCAGCCAATCTCCCGCCTCTGTCGTCATTAATTCCCTCTTCAGGGGAATCCATCTAATTGACAAGTTCATTGTTTTGAAACTATTGCTTGGAAGCCGTCCTCGCTGGTTTCTACTGGAGTCCACAAATAGCCTACACTTGGAACCTAGTCCTGCTGCAAGGGGGGCCCATTGGGACCTCGAGTGGGTTCTTGTTGCGACAACACCCTTCTCTTCTTCCATTGGGAGTTCAAAAGGTCGGTCTGGAATGTGTTTCCCCATCTTTGCTATGCACATCGTCTCTTGATGGCCCAGTTTCTGGTAGAAACTACATCTTCTTCCCATGACTTCTATTCAACCCTGATGTACTATCCCATCACTGCCAGCTCTATGGGGGTCTCTGCCAGAGAATCTATGAAGACCTTAATTCTAATTGGGCCCAGAACTTCACTAGCTTCTATTGTCTCCAACCCTGAGGCATTATTCCCGATACAATTTTCCACCAGATCTTTCACCACCTCTTGTGAACTCATTTCCATCGGTATGTCCTAGAGTGTGATATTGAGGGGAAAGCTCCCTCCTTTCAGTTGCGCTTGTTCATCTGCTGTGAACCTTAGGACCCAAGAGTGAAATGACATGGCCCATTGACTATCAATCACTCCATGTAGCTCCTCGGCCCATCTTTGCAACTCCTCATCCTCAAACACAACCGTGTAGCACCCTTTACCATGCAAGAGTAGACTCTGGATCATGATCCCTTGTTCCAATGATGCATTGAGCCAGTTGATAGTTAGACACCCTGTCGGGAATCTGCCTCGGAACATTGCAATGACTACTTTCAGTTTCAGCTCCACTTCCTTAGCTGCCACTACTTATTGTAACTGCACTGGTCTGGTTCTACTGCTATGCTCCGTCCTTCCACCCTCCAGGTCCTACACATTATCTTCATCTCTAGACCCTCAGGTGGAGCTCCACTTCCAAGCATAACCATCTCATGGTTTTGCAATGTCTGGGTATCCTAAGCCTTGGAGTCCTCAAGGCCTTTGAGCTGGGTGTCACTTGATGTTGCTTCTCCTCCCCTTCCTAACTGTACTTTGGGGCTCTCAACTTCCTCATTTCCAGCCATGTCACCAAGTCCCTTCCCACTCATCTTGGCAGTCTTCGTGGATGCTATTCCCCTCTCTTTAGCTAGCAAATCCTCTTATTATAGGAATTCTTCTATTGCTTCTACCCATTCTGTCATTTCTTGTTCCTTGCTCCACACCTTCAGCTTTCTCCACCCCACCTTGCGTTCCTTCTTCTTTTTTGTTTTGCTCTTCTTGAGTTTGTTCTGGACCTCCTCTCTCATTCATTGCATTTCCTTCTCCTGTTCCTCAAGCAGCACTGTGAGAGGCTTGCCTCTGACTCTTTGCACTAGTGTCTCCCCATGGATAACCTTCGCTTGTCCATCTTGGGTGGTCACCATGTCCTTTTGACTTTGCATTTTTGCCTTGTCTAGTGTCTTCCTGGCCTCCACCACTTCAGCAACCACATGGAAGGCTTCCCTGTAGGCCAGGCCAAGCACAATGTCCTCCCTGATGTACCCATTCTGTCATTTCTTGTTCCTTGCTCCACACCTTTAGCTTTCTCCTCACCACCTTGCATTCCTTCTTCTTTTTTGTTTTGCTCCTCTTGAGTTTGTTCTGGGCCTCCTCTCTCATTCATTGCATTTCCTTCTCCTGTTCCTCAAGCAGCACTATGAGAGGCTTGCCTCTGACTCTTTGCACTAGTGTCTCCCCTTGGATAACCTTCGCTTGTCCATCCTGGGTGGTCACCATGTCCTTTTGACTTTGCATTTTTGCCTTGTCTAGTGTCTTCTTGGCCTCCACCACTTCAGCAACCACATGGAAGGCTTCCCTATAGGCCAGGCCAAGCACAATGTCCTCCCTGATGTAGCGCACGTGGTTTTTACCCTTTATCCTATGGTGGTTTACCATAAGATAACACCACAAAGTGGAACCTAAACCCTCTTTATGCCATGTAACACATGTCATGTGTCATATGCCATGAGTCCAAAGGACAGTAGTGCAAAACCTGAGGTTCAAGGCCTTGAGCCACTAAACGAAGGAATGGTGCCAAACTCCCAAGCATGGAGCCAAGGAGAGACGAAACTGAACCACAGAGCAACTCTCAAGCATACAGCTCAAGGAGCGAAGGGACAGGAGCCCAAAGCGACTTGGAATAGTCCTAGAGTAACCAACATCCCAATGTCAGGATCAGCACGCAAAATGGAGCCAAATGGAGTCTGGTGCTATTTCGGCATACCGGTGGCCTAACGCAAGGACATGGGTACTCCACCAACTAGCATGGAATGGAACTTGGGCTTAAACCCAAGCAGGACACAGAACAAGGACAGGCACGTAAGTAGGAGCTAGATTATGCTTCAGGTTGGTCAGCCATACCCGACCTACCCACTATCCCTACTATACATTTGGAACCCCCCACAGCCCCCCCCCCCCCCCTAAGTAAGAGTGTCTGTAAGGACTAGCCGATAGGTAATTTTCGATACCCGAAGTCACATTCGCGACATTCTTCCCCCCATAGGGAAGATCGACGTCCTCGTCGATGCATACTCGAGTCTAGAATATTGCGAAGGGAACAACTCTAGAAAAAATTCACGGTATTCACACTATGTGAGAAATGCACCAACTTAAATGAGTTAGAAACCAACCTCTTTGTCTAACGCAAATGCGTTACCAGCTCAGACACCTTTCGGTTGTTGCCGACAAGGAAATGACTAACAAAGTTAGCCACCCTTGTTGCTCTGGGTGTCACCTAGCTTACAAAAGTGTGATATGCCCTACCTGCAGGAACATAGAGAGAGAAGCCAAAGGCCCCAACCCTCCTAAGCAAAAAAACCAGACCCGTCGGTAAGGTTTAGATAAACTACTATAAACAAGCAGTTAGAGTTGTTTACACGGTCATGCCCTGTTAATGGAATAAGGAACATCGATAGAGAGGCAGGTGATGTGACCAGTCGACAGTAGCTACCCCATGACTAGAGATTTCATCATGCACATGAAGTGCCGAAGCCAGTTTGCTTATACTGGCCCAAAATTCAAAGATCAATAGATGGACAATATCAAAGTCATAACCAATTATATCTTAGAGTCGTAATTATTAATGAATAAATCTTATATTAGAACACAAATGTATTCCAAGTAAGTTATCATCCGATAAACTAGTATTATAGGATAGGAACCACCAAGATCATCAGAATTGGTAGGCATAAGAATCACCATCCAACAAAATTCAATAGCAAGTATATCATTAAGGAAACTCAATGATGAAACTTAACTACCAAAGATGGCAGACAGTATGCCAAACAACTTACCAAAGATAACTCAAAAAACACAAAGTATTATCGACTGGCAAGCAAAATGCTCGCGAATGTATCACCTGAAGGAAATAACACTCCAATCTATTAAAATGAACTCGAGCAATAATCAATGGAACAGAATGAATATGGTAAAACCAACAAACACTTGTTCATGCCAACTATCACACTATCCAATCCGAATAGATCCCAACCAACAACACCAAGGAACTCAAGTTGCCTAAGCAAGTGTCAGCAACATCCTACTGATGTTTCAAACCCAAAAAACCAATCCAAAGCAAACCACAAACAACATGTGGTATTGCGAAAAGCCATAAGCTATCAAAGAAAACAACTAACCATCATGAAAGATTATCAATCATCCCATCAATGAAGAGATGCATAATCATTGTCAAAGAGGAATTCACCATCCCAAAGAACGGCAATTCATTCCATATCAACAACAATCAAGCAAAACCTATTGACAAGGATAATCAACTATCCTAGATGATAGTCAATCATCACCAATGATTGCCAGACACAAATCCAACTTCAACATCGAAGCTAATGAGCTAAAATGCTTTCCCCAACAACTCCTAACAAATGGAACAATGAGCATAAAACTCAAGAACCAAAAGCTTGAAGAAGCCTATAGCCAAGTCTTGCTTAATAATGATCACAAGTCTTGCATGAACTAACTTCAATGTTAAAGAAGAAATCAGTGTATAACCCACAACATCCTTCTCAACACATCCATAAGCTAAACTTTATAATGCCAAAGCTAATGAAGAGC
>NW_003314351.1:650696-660573 GCF_000143415.4 Selaginella moellendorffii
AAGGATTCAAACATTCTAATATCAATCACTAACTCCCCTTCTCATAAAGCTAGCATAGTCTATGACTGAATCACTTTTCAAGGAAAAGGCAAAGCTCAACCCCTACTAAATAATCTTGTCTAGAACACAACTAACTCAACTTGCCACTTAGTTCATTTGAACATCAACACAGTTGCTAACTAGCAATGCACGAATGCCAATAACACAAAACCCTAACCGAATTATCAACACTATTTTTATCGAGACTAATGGAACTTGACATCAATCTTTCAGAAAGACATCTCATTTCACTTGAATCTCAACATCAATAATGTCAATGACAAGGCATCACTTCATTGCCATCAACAACATAACAAAGATAGAAGAAAACAAGAGTGAATCACCACCCAAAACTCTTTAGGAACCAAGCCAACCAAAGTCGAAGATACTATACTTAGTATCTGAGACCAATCCTTCAATAATACTCAGGTATAGATAACACATCATCAAGGAGTGATTCACCACATCCAAGACTCAATGAAATCCAGCACCACAAACTAAACATAACCAAATGATATTGATGGAGGTAAAGTTAACATACCAATACAGAAAAACAATATAAGTCTAACAACACAATCCTCTGCAACACCATCTGGTAAAGCAAGCCCATCACTGCTAAATCATCATCGAGCGAAGCAAGTGTTAAACAATCCTCAACAAAGTCTATAAGCAATCACTAGTCGCAAAGCAACTAACAACCACTCTTCAACTTGTCTTTACAAGACCCAAACACTAAACTCATATCATCAAGTCATACACTCATCCAACATGAACATAATACCTCATGTACGAGATAAAGGTTCATGGACAAGCATGAACTAAATAACCACTCAAATCCAACTCAACCGCGATAAGCTCACCAATGCATTTAGCCAACAGCTCTGAGCATGTCTTGAAGATACTAGCTATGCATGATCAACACTCAGTCGAAACTAAAGTGAAGACCATGAGATGGACTCATATCGGTACACAACCTCCTAATAGACAAAGTTATAGTATGGGTACCAACATCTCAACATCAAACAACTAAGTTAGACATCGCCATCCTCAGCCAAGGCACAGGACTACCAAGACTAAGTCAAGATCAATGAGAGCTCACTACTCTCATAGAGTCTAACGAAGTGCAAAGTGCAACCTGCCACCAAGCACAACGCTACAGAAGAAAGGCATAAGGGTCACCTTCTTAGAAAAGTGCAACAACCACTTTTCTGCACCAAGTTCAGACTCTATCCAACTCAATTGCCTTAGCCCCAAAAGTTAGCATCCCTTTCGAGCTGCATCATACAAACTACTTACTAAGGTTTAGGCTCACCGAAGTCAACTCTAACCCTTTCACTAGTTTGTATTGGCTTACGAAAACGGAATGGTTTTCGAGCAAAGTGATCAACAGATCAGCCATTGGAAAAACCAAAGAAAATTTGTGGAAAATTTTCCATCTTAGAGAAACAATGACTCTTAGTCCAGAAAAACAAACTTCCAAGACTCAACCAACTTCCTCTTACACATAGGTTCACCTCAACACCAATTCTCATGACCCATAGTATGCTTAACCTTCGAACATCTTTTTGCCCATACTTCCGACATCTAACACCGACATCCGTAAAATGCAAAGTGAACATCCAAGACTTGATCACGAAGACCACATCTTCGGATATCCACATTACACTAACACTTCCCTTCAACCACCTTCAAGATCCAATATGAAACCAAAACACTAATAAAAAAAATAACATGGAAAATCAAGCTCTCAAGAAAATTCCTCATCACTCAAACAATAATGCCACTTCCACTAACACAAATGCTAGCAATGTCAATGATTCAACTACACACCTTCTCTATCCAACAATCTACTCCAAATGCTAACGGCTAAACCAACAAGTCGTAGCAAGTGAATGCTATAACCTTTTTCCAACACCCCAATAGGCAAACTCCCCAGGAAACAATATACCAACTTAAGCTTAGCATAATGGACCACCATCGAGAATTTAGTTAAAGCTACTACAATACTACTACGTGCAAGTAGACTAGGTTCACCATCAACCACTTTGGGGTTGATCATCGTTTAACCAAGCAACTTTGTAAACACATTGCTCACTATCACATGGATATGATATAAGAAATCACAATGAATTGATCATCAATTGAGCAACACCACGAGCAACACTCATGTTATTACTTCAAAGGTTTATGTTAGTATCAAGTGTCAACTCAATTACTAAACACCACTAACTTTTGTTCACAACATGGACAAGCTCATGCCACTCTCTATCCGACCAAACTCAACACTAATCCAACACCAAGCTACTCAAGGAGCAATAGCAAGATTCTCCAGAAAAGAATTGAGCATTGCAACCCAAGTCTTCCAATAGCAAGTCTAGACAAAATGGTTTAACGCTTTACCGCTATCCATCCCACAACTCACTATTTGTAAGACATCATCTTCAAGATGCATCAAGGTAGGGACTTTTGATTGCATAATATGCGATTGGAGTCACTACCTCTTGCACAAAGCTCATCGCCGGCTGCAAGAGAAGATTATCAAGAGGAGCAGACCATATAAATCGAGGTGGCGAGCGAACAAACACGCGCGAGCAAAAGGCAAGGCCAACTTTGTGAATTAACAACCTATTCACGAGCAATGAGTTAACACCTCATTGCAAATAATCTCTCCAAGAAGGGAAGATGATTTACGTGTTTGATCCTTCGTCCCCGACAACTCTCTTTTCAGTCTCATCTTTGACTAAACCTCAAGCTTGCTTTCACACTGCCTTCAGTCCAATCTTAGAAAAGTTTACAAGAGAGCACAGCAATGACTACTTGAACTAATAGACTAATCCCTACAGTCTTAATTGATCCACTCATAATCATGCCTAGGAAGGATCTACTAGTGCTGTGCTAAGCAGCTACGGACCAGCCTATTTGCCACTCATAGCAAACCTAGAGAAGGTTTGCTTTAACTCATGGTACATGGAACAACTCATGGAATCACTGGAACAACTCATGGAACCACCGATAGGCTAACATTAATCTTGCCAACTCAAAGTGTAACCTCGACTTGCTAATGTGCCTCACTTACGAGCCCAAGCGAAAACTCATATAAAATGGTACACCTCAAATCCATCCTATGAGCCCAAGAGCAAACTCACACAATATGGCACAAAAAGGTAACAAAAAGCATACCCAAGGAACGATTGTGAAGCCTTTGTACCCAAACATGTACCCACTCGGATCATCATTTTCATCTCTGCATATGCAACGAGACTAGTTGCCCAATCTTATTGGATAGTATCGCTGAGACTCATCCTCTGATACCAAATGTTGCGAATGTGGTTTTTACCCTTTATCCTATGGTGGTTTACCATAGGATAACACCATGAAGCGGAACCTAAACCCTCTTTATGCCACGTGACACGTGTCACATGTCATATACCACGTGTCCAAAGGACAGTGGTGCGGAACCCGACGTTTAGGGCCTTGAGCCACTGAACGAAGGAACAGTGCCAAACTCCCAGGCATAGAGCCAAGGTACCAGTGACATATCGGCCCGTTACGCTAAGGCTATGCCCATTCACTTTGGTCACACCGGTGGTCTGACACCACCTACATCAGACTCCCGTCTCTTAAAGACTGGGCCATCCGTCCATGAGTGATCATCCCAGACCCACTCCTTAGCATCCTTAGGATGCCCATAGACATGAGGAATAGCCTTCCTCAATATCCCTTTTCTGGTCCCCACCAAGTCCCTTTCTGCCTATGGACATATTCGCCAACACTGCCACTGGATCGAGGCCCACAGGCTCGACCACTAAGTCCCACGATTCTTTGGGACTTCCTCACCACACGACTGTATCCTTGGTCACTACACCAGAGGACTACTCCTCTTCCTTTCCACAGTCTGGGCCTTTGGGACAACATTTCGGAACACTGTGGCCCTACGCGAGCCTCATGGGTACTCTCCCTACCTTCTACCTTTGGGTGCTCTAGCCATGGGCTTAGAGCAAGGTCCCATTGAGCCATGCCAGGTATCCAAGTAGGTAGTGCCACCCACACTTGGACTTGGAGCATCGATCATTCGATCTCTCAGGGGAACTAGAGCCAGCTTTTGAACACTTCACTAAGCTACCTCGCTTGTCGGTCTGTATTCACTCTAGCTTTGGACTTCCCAGTGGTTATCCCATCACCCAACACTTGGGTACAGCCTTCTTGGGACAAACTAGCCTTTCCTGGCCAAACTGGCTCCACTGGAGTCCTCCCCCTACTATACTTTTGGAGCTCACCAAACCCCCCAGGGTCTGGGAGACGAACACTTTGGGCTTTCACCCTCTCAGACTCGAACTTGGACTCGGACTCGGACTCGAACTCAGACTCGGGCTCGAACTCAGACTCAGGCTTGGGCTCAGTCTCGGCCTCGGTCTCGGTCTCGGTCTCGGTCCCGGTCTCAGTCTCAATCTTGACTTCAGACTCCATCTCGGGTCCTTCTTGGACTCCATCTCGGATTCCATCTTGGACTCCATCTTGGACTCCATCTCGGACTCCATCTCGGGTCCATCTCGGACTCCATCTCGGGTCCATCTCAAATTCCATCTTGGACTCCATCTCGAGTTCAGCTCAGACTCCATCTCAGACTCCATCTCGGGTCCTCTTGTGTCCCTCTTCTAGAGACTCACTTATTGCTTGCTTTGTGCTTGTTCCCTGAGCACTTCGTTGGGAGTTACACTCTCGCTCTCAACCTTTCAAGTCGAAGCTTTTCCAAACGTGTTACGTTTGTTTGGCTTTCGCTTCGGCCTCTACCACATGGCACCCTTTCGGCTCCACTTTGGGGCCTAGGGATTTTGTGTCTCACACATACCTTCTTGGCCAGCACTCCCAAGCTTCTTGTCCAACTGGGGCTCAGCCTTCTCCCCTAAGTCACTCAAATGTTAGACTTGCTAGTCCTATGACCTATAAGGTTGTAGTCGCATGGCTATTCTTGAGATGCTACCTCAATTAAATATATCTTTTTATATTCACATCCTATCTATAAGAACCATTCTCTAACACTTAAGTATCCCCTTTTGTTCCATGTGGGCTACTTTGCACTTTAGAACTATTTTTTCACAATATAAGAACATCAACTCATTCTTCAAGTACACCCCCAACTCCTTGGGTTATTCCAGCATTCATTATAGGTAGCCTAAGCTACCATTTCAAGTCTCAAATTTATGAACACCATACTCTACTTCATGAGGCTAATCCTATAACTCCTTATGTTAGCCTATTGGTGGTTACTATGTTATTGTGGTAAAAATTGAACCTCCCATAGGTTCACATTAATCATCTCTCTTTTGAGAGATGATTTATATTGAGGTGTGATCTCATTGTTCATATTCACATAATACAATCATACAATTAAGAGTCCCTACTTTGATGCGTATTGGTTGTAGTGGTCTTATAAGTGGTGTGTTGTAGAGTGGATAACTATAAAGAAGTAAACCATTTTGCTTAGGCTTGTCATTGGAAAGCTTGGGTTACAATGCTAAATTCTTTACAAGGGAACTTTATTGTTGTTTGAATAGTTTTGTGTTGGATTAATTTTGAGTTTGATTTAAAAAAGGGTGGCATAAGTTTGTCTGTGTTATGAATAAAACTGGTGATGTTAGGTGTTATAAATCTTTATTAGTGGGGTGTAGCATTTATGTTATATTTTGCCATAGAGTTGGCACTTGGTAGTGATATGCTTGCTTGTGATATTGTTCAAGTCATTGTGATTCTTATATTATATCCTTATGATTGTGAGCAATGTGTTTGCAAAGTTTCTTGTTCAAATGATGATCAACCCCAAAGTAATTGATAGTAATGCTAGTCTACTTGCAAAATAGTATCATTGTAAAAGCTTTGAGTGGGTTCTTAAGAGATGATCCATTATGCTAAGCTGATGTTGATGCCTTATTTCCTATTAAGTTTGCCCATTAAGTGTTAGAAAAGGTTGTAACATTCATATGCTATATTCCTGCAGTGAAACTGGCTTTTAAATAAGGATCATGACGCAATGGAGTGTGCCAGGGATACTGAAAGCTACATGAACATATGACTGCTTACATTTGCACAACTTTGAATCAATAAATCCCATGAGGAGGGCATTGTCCACAGACTCTTGATGATGCGATTGTAATCACTGAGAGTGTGGAGAAAGGCTTGAAGAGGGCATCAAAAGCCGAACGGTGAGCTGCTATTTTGCCTTAAGCACTAGAAAGTTGCATCCTCGTGGAGGTGCTTAAATGGTGCAGCAAAATTTGGTCAAACAAAAACCAGCCTTGTCAATAAAATGTCTTGAGTGAAGAAAGAGGTGGACTCCGGTGAATCTCTGCAAAAAGTGATCTAAGATGTCAAAGTTGACAAGCCTTATGTGACAAAATATGTGGTTTCTGGGATTGACAATTCTACTAAGAAGCGAACATTTAACCACTATTGATTTTTCCTGCTGCACTTGCGAAACGTCTCTATGAAACGTAAAGAGACTGGCTTTGGAGTAATTCCTATTCTAGTATCTGTAGCTATCAATAATTATTATTGGAAATCCATGCAAAAAGCTATTTTAAACATAGAGAACGTAGTATAATATGGCAACGATATAGCTAGTTCTGTCGACTTTCTCATTTCTGTATGTTGTGCCTTGGACTGGGGAATTGCAGCTATCGGTTTATTGGGTAATTCATATGAAAATGTACATAAAAGAATAAAATAGCGAGCTAGCCTCTTCCCAAGTTCCCAGTGATTCTGGGCTTAACTTTAGGATCTAACTTCCACACAAACTTCCTTGCAAGTAGGTCAAGGATGATCAAAGAGTGTAATGGCTTTTGGTCGGCTTGCTTGTAGACTGCAAAGAGTGCTTTTATTTATTTACTGCAAAGCACACCTTCAAAGTCACATGCTGCTGGATAAACTTGCTTCTTCTAAAAGATATAACATTGTAAGGGAGAGAAAATCAAACTAAACTTACATTGCTTTTACAAACTGCGAATATCATAGGTACAAACGCGTGAGTCGTGTAATTGCACCTGAAATGTCCAGTTTACTTTATGACACAGAGGAAAGGAAAATAAATAACGCACCTGGGGTGCACACTTGGCGTTTTTCTCCTGCTTCAGGCCCGCCAAAAATTTATCTAGAGCTTTTTCTTGCTAGTATAGTGGCTTCTGAGGTTCCAGCAAAACATTGTCTGGCCTCTTTCTATTTGCACCAGCAACTCGATGACAAACATTCACATGTATCCTGCCTGCTTCAAGCCTTATGTTTGTTCTTTGACAGCTTTTGCACCCTATTTTGTGATCCTTTCTATCGGCAGAGGTCAAATTCAGTTTTTTGGAGCTCGCAAGCTGCTTCTTGAAGTTTTTTCCACTCTCATAAAAGCTCTCTGCATAGCTTTCAATGAAGCTGCAGCTTCTGCTTTGTGCTTTACTGCTTTCATTGAGTGTAGGTCCTAGATGCTGTCTCTGAATATCCGAACAACCATAAGAAGAAAAACCATTTTCAAGTTCTTGTCCATCGTCTGGGAACTCTTCAGATTTCTTGCAATGTCTGCAACTTTCATGCACCTTAGTTGTTGGACAGTCCGTTTTCACTGGAGACTTCCGCCCTGTCATTTGATCATTCAGCTTACCATTACGCGCGGCAAGCATTCTAAACACCTTCACTAATTCCGCTCCCAGCACTCCACATTTACTTTCTGCCAGAGCTGCTCCTTCAATGGCTGACTGAACACCGACCCTATAGTGTTCTACTTTGGAATCCAAAATCCTGAGAAACAAAAATTAGTATCGTTTTAAGTTAGAGGCCACGTGTTTTGAAGTACCTTAAGTTGGTAATGGTAGCAGATGCCACATGCTCTACCCGTCCCTCTAACGTGTCCACTCTTGTGTGAAGAAGCTCCACACACGCTGTAGTTGAAGAAGCTTCAACAGTTTCTGGTCCTTCACCACCGTCAGATCCCATCAATGTCATAAAACTTTCAGCAGCTGCAAGCCTTTCGTTCATGTCCTTCAGCTGCCCGGTGAGCGTGTCGTATTTTGGTTCCCATGTTGTGATTTGTTTCTCTAGATCACTTGCGCTAGCACGCACTTCTTTGATTGATCGTATAAAGTCATTTTGAGTATTCTCTATCTTGCGAATTTTCTTTCCCATTTCACTCATTTTATCTAAAATCACCGTCCTTGATTTGGTTGCATCTCTCACCTTCTGTCCCAGGTTTTCAAGCTCGCCGCACAGGCTGGAATACTTCTCGTTGTCAAAATTGGTATCGATATGGTCTAGTTTTCTCAGTGTGCTACGCATTTGGTCGTCGAGCCTGTGAAGCTCACTTTGTGTTACCTCGTGATGCTTTTCGATATTTGCGAAAATAAGCGGATCGTTGGTAGCACATAATGAAGTTTTAGCAAGGTTCGCAACACTCTCCTCCAAGTTTTGGATGCGATTGACGATTGCAGTTTGCTCGAGGCGTGTTGCTTGAAATGTGTTACCAGCTTGCACAATATTTTCTCGTGCCATGGTTCCCAACAGTGGATTTTCATTCTCTAATTGAAAATTCTCCACAGCAAAACTCCATTCTTCTTTCAACTTTTGGAGACCCATATTGTATTTTTCATAAAGCTTTGCTGTTGTCTCGACCTTTTCTCTCATAGAGCTTTCCAACTGCAAGCACTTTTTATTTCTACGTTTCATCTCTGCCAAGAGCAACTCTGACCGAGCTGATGAAGAAGAATCCAAACATACTTTCAAACTCGATACCTCAGCCTTTACATCTTCCAAACCTCCTAGATAGAGCTGTGAGAGATGTTCTACCCTGTCCATAATGACAGCCTTTTCTTTTTCTGCTTCAATAAGTATTCTCCCACTAATGGCCTCGTGCTCATTTTTGAACGCTTGAAGTTCAGTTTTTGTTGCGAAACCATCCGCTTGAACAGTTTTAGCAAACTTTCTGTAATCCAGACATTTCAACTCTGCAATTTGCTCTTTAATTTCCGCACCGTCCGCTACAAGCTTGGATATGCGATGGCAGCAGTCTTCCATTCGAATGTCATTATCCTTCAGGCTTTCACACGCATTGTGCACTTCCATTCTTATGCGCTTTGTTTCATAACGGAGGGTCTCCTGTTCCTTTTGCAAGCCGCCCCTTGCTTTATCTACGCATTTCATCTCATTACGAACAAGAGAGAGTTCACTTTTCATGTCCGACAGCGCCTTCTCAGTTCCAGCTACGAAAGTTTTGAACTGCTGCGATATGAATTTCTCCGCCCTTTTGTCCACCAAATCTTCAACATGTCGAGCATGCTGACTTCGCCAGGCTTCCTCATGGGCTTTCAGCTCAAGTTTCACCTCCTTTTTCAGCCTTTCTAGGTCCGTCACATTTAATGTCGAGGTCTCTGATTTTTCGAGTCCTCCAGCGCAATGAAGAATTTCGTCTCTTTTTGCCTCCCTTCGTCTAGAGTCCTCCATTCTGTGTCTGAAAGTTTTTATTTGTTGGCTCTCATCATCTGTGCCACTCTTGGCATGACCGATCTTACCTGTCGACCTGCCTTTCGTCTCAAAGCCATTGCCGACAGGAGATTCTTTTCTACCTTCCGCCGTGAGTAAACCCCATCCTGATGCGATAAAGTTTTTTAACACGTCCAGGTCTTCTGTCTTTCTCTTGTCCTTTTGCTCGTAAGCCTCAATCCTTTGCTTTCTGCAGTTCTCTATGATACTGTTCTTTTGTTCAAGCTCCAGATTTTCCAAAGCTTTCAAGGTTTCTCGAAACTCCTCCACGGACGTTTCTGCATTGCCCGTCCCTAGAAACTGCCTATATTATGTTTTCATGGCCGGT
>NW_003314351.1:660673-675844 GCF_000143415.4 Selaginella moellendorffii
GGCATGAAGCTCCATCACTACACTCCCGTACACGAGGCTTGCCAATCACTGTAATTTCGCCAAGCAACTGGTATCGCATGTGTCCCAAACATGACACTTTCACTAGACTCCCCACTGTCCTCTTCTGTCATTGAATTTACCATATCGTCATCAACAGAGCCTTCTAAGCACGTTTCCAGATCCTTTATTCTTTTTTTCACATCTTCTAGCTGTGACTCAATTTCCATCTTTTCATGCGACCTTCCTGTCACTGAATGCTTCACTTGCCATTTGCTACAGCAGATGGATCAATGAGACTAGAATCACCAGGATTCCCCGACCTAACACGCTTGGTATACCGTTAGCACCGTCATGGTGCCACGTGGCCCAGTACTCAATATCTAACACTAGAAATTGCCCAGCAGAGGGAGTTTGAAATAACCTTTTTCTAGTGTTTGTGAAGTTGTGGAAAATTGTATGGCTAAACTTTACAATAAGCGATCCGCGACCGACGGCCACCTCCACAAGGCAGCCCAGAACATCAGCTTGCCAGATGTTTCTTTGAGTTAAAGTAGAGGAGAGCAATGCACGATGTTAGAATGCAGTGTGAAGGCATAGATTGAATCCCATCTCCATTCCTGTTGGCTGTTGCTCCCAGGGTGTCCTGCTCCAAGTAAAGTTGAGCATTTCAAAAGCCTGATATCAAGATTTATACTACAATCAAATTCAAGACAAACTTACCACCTCAAAAGCACCAGTCAGGATCGTTGCTCACCACAGGAAACTCCCCGGGGTCTTCAGTGGAAGACATGGGATCATATGAGCACTATGTGGATCGCCACATAACAAAGATGTTCTTTGAATTTCTTTCCGAAAGAACAAACCAAAACTTACAGTACTCGAAGAAATCACTCCCACCATACGAAATCAAATAAGGCTTCTGCAAAAATTGATTTAGCGACCAAAAGGGAGAAAAAACGAGACTTACAAAGTCTTTACACAGCCTTGCAAACTGTTCTTTGTCCAGTGCAGGAAAGGTAGCGGTGATCACAGCGATCACCGTGAGCTCTAATGCGAGGTCACCCCTGGTTGCCGTGGTCGAGGGTCAGGATCACTTGTGGCTGGAGTGGAGTGGAATTGAAACTGAGTACGCCCCCACTGGATTCCATGCTCCTGCAAGATGTGTTCTGTCCACTGTGAATAGTTAGTGGTCAACATGACAGAAAAACCTAATAAACTTGCATTTCTTTCACACGATCTTGATGAAAAGGGCCCATCACAACAGAACGAAAGAGCTATAAAGAAAAAGGAGAACAACAATCACGTTTACAAATTGACCTCTCCAGCATCTGGCAGCAGTCTAGTCGTTGCTGCTTTTCACCCGGGCCAATCGCCATCGTGTTGCACAAGCTCGCATCGCTGGGGCTCACTCGAGCCCACGCCCGCTCATCTCCACATCCACCAGCCCCGCTGCTCGCGCAGCTACACTACATGCATGTTACAGCTGTCAAGCCCCTCGTCTTCCCTCCTCGGGCACCCGTGCGCGCTGCCAATTGGAAGCCAAAACCAAACCTGATAAATACCGACTCTAGAGCGTGAGACCATTGATTTAACTATTCGAATATCCATCTTTTGTTAGGTTTGCAGCAAAGCGGCAGGTCAAAATCATCATGTTCAAAGCCACTGGAAAAGAAATGGATGAAATTGGAGGTTCCGGATTCTCCCGGACTCGTAAATTCGATGACGCGGCACGGAAAGACCGAATTTTTCATCCCAAGTCGGCAATCTCGGTTCGTTTTTTCGTAAGTTTTTGTTTGGAGTTTCACAGTCTCTTAGGTTGATGTTACTGCACTTGAGAGACAAATACAAGAAAAGACTTTAAAAAGAGAAATACAAGAGGACAACAGGAAGAAACTTGGTGCGATCTTTAGTTTTCTCGCAATACTAAATGTTTATTTGCAGAACACATACAGGCGTATCAGTTGCACAAATGGAATCAGACGGATGAGAAACTGAGGTTTATACGGACATTATAGTTCCACTCTTCAAAAAACGTCGTTGATGGCAGACAAGGTAGAATTGAACTAAGACGTGATCTTGAAGATAAGTGGAGGAAACAAGATGACGAGTTTCAAGAGAGATGGAAAAAGAAATACCACGTTTTTAATGCCTATGATCCTGTAAGGCAAACAGCTTTTTAGCATTCCATACGAGTATGAGTAGATTACTGTCCAGATAACCATAGTTCCAGCAGAGCGTTACATGCAACAAGATCAAGAAGCCACGTTAGATGCCACAAGAAAAAACGCAGTGAATGATGTGGTTGCTCGACAAATTCAAGAGAACGTTATGAAAAAGCAGCAGGAGGAGGACGAGTATTGGGCTTATGAGCATGGTCAAATGGGTGCAAGAGCAAGGCTAAAACGATGCGAGGAGGAGGTAAGAGAAATCACAGTGAGAAAAGTGTCAGTTTGTTCCTCTTGCAGATTGCAAATAAGCTAAGGCTGGAAAATGAACTGCTGAGTGAGGATCATCTGCACAACGCAAGACTTAAGCGAGAAAGGTTATTTTATTTTAGTTCTTTTCTCACCATAATATTTATAAAACAGGGAGCAGCAGTATCAACAGGATGAACACAACTATCAAATCCATCATTCGTTTTTCGACCAGTTTGGTAGTACGAGTCGTTAACTGGAGCGGAGACAAAGCATTCATGAATAACTGAACAGTACTAGATTGAGGCTATTCGTGTCATTGCAGGTTAAATCTAAAACATAGTGCCGTTCTTTATGTGCCAGATTTAGCATACACTTCCTAGACCAGGGCTTAGACTTTTTGTCAGTCTTGTGGTGGTTCATAAGATCGCTCGAGAGGGAACCCATCAGTCGAGAAGGATAAGGGAGGATTTTGGTCAGCAACAAAAAGCAAATGTAACAATTCCACAGTCTCCTGTATCCTCTATTTGATTTGTCTTTTTCCTCTTCCCCTACCTTCCTTTTTCGGCTAGAAAGTTGGAAAAAGCTACTGACTTTAGTGAGTGCAAGATCAAAGAGTATGCGAGACAGTCATATTAATTATCATTAGTTCTATGTTTTCAAATACGATCTGATACAATTTAGGACTGGAACATGGAAGGGGCGGAAAGAGGGGGGAATGAAAGCTCTGACATAGCGGCAAGATCTGCTTGAAGGGCTGGACGCCCATTTGTAGATTGCTATAATGACAGCATTTTAAACCTTGAATCTGTGCCACCCAGAAGTCTCATACATAGCCCCAATTGGCACAAATATAAGGCTGGGTGAGTCTCTTGAAGAACTCAAGAAGCACAAAGACGATGGGGGAGTTTATGCACCCACAAGGCTCAAGTTGGGTCATGGTGTTTCAAAATGTCATCCTAGGGCTGTGAAGTGTGGAAGAGAAGTAATCCAACCCAACGGTTGGGGTAGGTGGGACTTAGTGGGTGGGTCTCCAGACCCCGATTTGATGGCAGATGGTGACTAATGTCATGTTTGAAAAGGGACTTAGAGGACAGGGATCAAGGAACATTGGAAGACAGGGTTTCTCCATAGCTTGGAGCATCATAAGGATGTTAAGGAGTGGTCAAGGGATAGCCACTCATGGAATGGATGGTTTCATCTTGGAAAACAGGTTTGTGGTAGTAGCCATGTTGTACTACTACTGAGATTGTAAGAGCAAACATGACTTGACATGCATTGGTGGTACCACTAGTGATCAATGAAGACTTGGACATGTTGAACACTCAGGACACGAGGGACCAAATGCTATGTCAGTAAGACGTGAACTAGTAAGACGTGAACTGCTATCTTTGGGGTAGCAAGTACCATGTTGGAATGTGGACCTTTAGAAGTTATGAATGAGAAGAGGTCAAAGGTGTGGTTGACTAAAGAAAAATGAAATTTTAGTTGCTTACAAGAGGGTAATTGAAACGAACAAGAGAGCGAACCCTAGGCCAACCTCCCAACCCTTAAGGCGTTACGGCCTTAAATCCCACAGGCCATAGAATATTCTCAGAATATTCCCGTGGTTCGTGTCATTCTCCCCTCCCTCATGACCCAGCCACATACGGTAGCCTCAAAAAGCTAAACGAGCCTCAAATGAAGGGAGTCCAAGGCAATACGGCCATGGAGAAAAGATGTGCAAACGGCAACACCAACGTCGCAACAAACGGTCACGAAAGAAAGAAAGCAATACGGCTTTCTCACATGACAATACGGTCATGGAAAACAAGAGAATGAGAATAGAACAAACGGCTCAAATCATATAGCAATACGGCTATAAAACTCAATTCTCCCCTTCCTCAGGAATGTCATCCAAGTCATAACCAAAACTCGGAAACACTCTTTTCATGTCATCCTCAGTTTCCCATGTAGCTTCGTCCATGGAATAACCATTCCACTGAACTAACAACTCCCTAGTTGTTTTCCGGCATGTTTTCACCAATCTTTGAGCAAGAATATTGGCTGGACCAGCCTTCTCTGCATCAATCTCTGGAACCTGGACGATGGACTGATCCACGATATCACCAGAGTGCAAACACACTTTAAGCTTGCTCACATGGAACGTTGGATGAATCTTCGAACTAACTGGCAAGTCCAAAGTGTATGCAAGATCCCCTACACGCTGTAAAATTGTCCAAGGTCCACAATACCGTGGAGACAACTTAGCACTGCCACCTCCTTTTAGAGACCGTTGTGCATCCGACAGCTTAAGGAAAACCTTGTCACCAACTTTGTACTCTTGATGACGATGATGCTCATCAGCCAATCTTTTGTCTCGTTCTTGAGCTTGCCTCATGTTCAATTTTGCCAACTCAAGCTTGTCTTGCATATCCTCCAAGAAATCACAAGCATGAGGAACCCGAACCAAAGCCAAACTCACAGGAGACCTAGGCTCATAGCCATACATCGCCATAAAAGGAGACATGCCAATAGCCGATTGATAAGCGCTATTGTGAGCAAATTGAAGCAAAGGCAAGTATTTTTCCCATACTCCCTGTCAAGTCAAGTTTCCCACAAAAGACCGTAGCATATTTTCTAATAGCTGATTCATGCGCTCTGTCTGCCCACCAGATTGTGGATGCTCACCACTACTCATGCTCAGTTTAGTCTCTAGTTTTTCAAAGACCGTTTGCCAAAACTTGGACGTGAACTTAGGATCCCGATCACTCACAATGTCACCCGGCAAACCAGAGAGATTGAATAACCGGTCTACAAACAACTGAGCAAGTTCAGAAGCTTTTATCGTTGTCTTCACAGGGAAGAAGTGAGCCATCTTCGTCAAACGATCCACAACAACCCAAATAGCATCATTTCCTCGAAAGGTTTTGGGCAAACCAGTGATAAAGTCCATCGAAATGCTATCCCACTTATTCTCGGGTACACGTAAAGGATGATAGAGGCCAGCGAGCTTCTGATGATCAACTTTGACCGCCTGGCAGGTCAAACAACCACGTACGTACTTCTCAACATCTGACTTCATCCCAGGCCAAAAGAAATGCCTCTTCACCAACATATATGTTCTCAATACCCCCGGATGCCCAGCACTTGGCACATCATGACACTCAACCAAAATCCGTTTGATGAGTTTGTCAACACGAGGAACCACAACACGTCCCTTCTTCACCAGGATTCCATCTCGTATTTCAAATGACGAAAACTTGTCACCCTTTAAATCTGTAGAGGCGTCCCTCAACAAAACCTTCGCGCGAATATCAGTGATGAAGGAGTCAAAGTCAACAAACTCCTTAAGCTCATCCAAGAGATCGCTGGATAGCTTCACAAACGAGATAGAATTTACCATCCTGGATAATGCATCAGCCACCTTATTATCACCTCCATGCTTGTACCGGATCTTAACAGACATTTCCTGCAGGAACTCTTGGCAACGAGCAAGGCAGCCTCGAAGATCCATATCTAGAGAGACTGATGATTTGAATCTACATAGAAGTCCGATCCATATAGATAATATTGCCATTCTCGAGTAGGTCAATTCCACTGTGTGGCATCAAACTTGTGGCTCATGAAGGCGAGAGAATGCCTAACTTGAAGCAATACGGCCTCAAAAGCATTCACTCACATCATTGCCCATAATTTCCACCACAGTCACCTTATCATTCATTGACCCCTTCAGAACAATCCTTGCTTTGATGTCCAGCTCTATGGCAACGAAAACAATTGCCCTCCGCCTTGTCTTTCTCTCGCTGGTCCAAACGAAGTTTCTTAGCTTCACTACCATCTTCATGCTTCGAGCCACAACGGAATAACGACCGTTTCTTCCCCAAATATGAAGAATTAGCAAGCTGGTCATCACGTTGACTACTCCGTGGACTATCTCGTTTACCAGAGTTGACCGAGTTGACTGACGGTTCGGGCGAAAAGATCTGAGCCTTAGTGATAGCATCAGTCAATGTTGCTGGAAAATCCTTCTTGACCTTCTGCTGCACATCCACCGAGCTCAATCCTTTGATAAAACATTGCACCTTTAGCAGCTCATTATAGGTGCCCGTGAGACTAAGGCAAAGATCACGGAACTTGCGGGCATACACATCCAAAGACAAAGTCCCCTGCCGGATCTCTAACAACTGATTCACGAGATCAACCTCTTCAAACTTCTTGACAAATGAAGCGCGGAAAACTTTTGTCAAATCAGTCCAAGAAGTCGGCGTCGGATTAGCTTTGATGTAATTCTTCCACCACGAAGAAGCATGGCCCGTAAGCTTTGTCACAAAGAAATCTATCTTCACCTTATCCTCACAAGGATTGTGAGACCAACAACTTTCCCACAATTCCAACCAAGAATCAACCTCGTGACTATCACAAACATCCGGTGATGATTTCCATTCCACGATACCATAATCCTTGGCATGCTTGACATACCAATGGTAATCACGGACATGAGATCGATTCAATCCTTGAGGGTCCATGCGAAGCAAGAAATCCTTAATGAGATTGACGGAATCCTTAACCTCCTTTATGTCGCTCTGAACCGCAGAAATCTGGCGTCCTTGCCACAGAACAACATCATCAAGAGTTTCTTCCACATCGTCATGACTATCATCACTAACGCCATACTCCTCATCAAGATCAATATCTTGCTCTCCCGCCATCCCCAAAAGAACGTGCTGCTCCGATACCAATGAAACGAACAAGAGAGCGAACCCTAGGCCAACCTCCCAACCCTTAAGGCGTTACGGCCTTAAATCCCACAGGCCATAGAATATTCTCGGAATATTCCCGTGGTTCGTGTCAGTAATGAAGTAGAGTCAGGTTGGGCCTCACTCCCATCTTTTGGGATTTTGTGTTTACAAGTGTCTAAAAATGTAACAGTGTCCTTAGATTGGAGAGACTCCTCCAGTGTTATGATCTGGCGTAAAAAGACAAAGATCTAGTTACCCTAGACTATGCTATGCCACCTCTTGAGGTTCCTCACCACCCAACCACCCCCGAGCTACCTCAAAAGCTCCACTGCGCTGCCGCTCCACTGTGAGCCCTAGGGTAGGTTAAGTCCCTTACCCTAACATGCCTTAATATACCCTTGAGCCTCCCTTTGACCGATGTTGACCACATAGTCAAAGCTGGTGCCTAACAATTCTTCCCCCCCAACAAAGTCCTTGTCCCAAGGACAAGTTGTACCGGTGATCACCCTTTCTGGGGAATCCTGCTCAAGCTCCTGGTCCATCTTCCACAGCCATATACATCAAGGAGGCATTGGGCCCGTCACTCCGAGATAGTACACCTTTCAACTGGCTGACATAAAATACCGGATGAATTTTCACCCCAACTGGCAGCCGCACTCAATAAGCCGCTTTACCAATGCGCTCTAGCACTTCATATGGACCAGCATATCGATGGGAGAGTTTATCACTCTTCCCTGTCCGTAAAGGCACCAAGGTGTTCCGTCGCTCACTTGATGGAAAGATCACTCGCACAAAGATGAGATCACCCACCTTATATTCCCGGAATTGGCGATGCTCATTGGCAAACTTCTCTGCTCTGTCCTGAGCTGCTTGCAAATTCCGTTTGCACACCACCAGAATCTCATCAAGTTCTGTGGCCAGATCAGTTGCCTCGGAATCAAGTTTATCTTGAACGTCCTTACTCAAATGCAATCCCAACTCCACCGCTGTTTGAGGATGCCTTCCAAACATGGCAAAGTAAGGACTTAGCTTGGTTCCACTGTGTTGGCTATTGTTGTAAGCAAATTGCACCAACGGAAGATATAGATCCCATTGTCCTTGCCTTTGACCAATGCTACAACGTAGCATATCCTCCACCACCTGATTCACACGCTCAGTTTGCCCATCCGTCTGAGGATGATCTCCACTTGAGAGTTTCAAAGTCACTTGCATAGCCTTTGCAAAGCTTTTCCAAAATCCACTGGTGAACTTTGAATCTCGATCACTAATGATGTCCTTTGGCAAACCAAAATCAGGAAAAACCTTCTCCAAGTAAACCGCAGCCATGTCTGAGGCAGTGACAGTCTTCCGAAGAGCCAACAACCGCACATACTTCGTTAACCGATCTACTATGACCCACACTTGCTCCTTTTGCCTCTGTGTTTGTGGCAAACAAGTGATGAAGTCCATAGAGATACTACACCAACGGCTCTGAGGAATAGGTAAAGGTTGCAAAAGTCCCCCCGGCTTCTCCCGTGGCACCTTAACCCGCTGACAAAGCTCGCATGATTTACAATACTTGAGGATATCAGCCTTCATATTCCTCCAATAAAAGTTGCGCTTAATCAACTCATACGTCTTCTTCCCCCCAAAATGACCGGCCTCTGGACGATCATGATAGTGGAATAAAACTTGAGTAATTAACACATCCACCTGTGGCAAATATACACGGCCATTGTAGTAGAGAATCCCATCCACCAATGAGAAAGGGGCTTCCATCTGGGCTCGCAAAGAGGCCACCTCAGCATCCTAAGCCTGAGCATGCTCAACCAACTGCCCAAACTCGCTGACCACCTTACTCAAATGATGACAAAATCGTGTTCATAATGTCGTCACATGACGAACACGAGATAAAGCATCCGCCACCACATTTGATTTTCCCGGACGATGCTCAATAGGAAACTCCCCAAACTCCATGAGTTTGACCATCCAACGAGCTTGCCTAGTGTTCAACTCCTTCTGTGTGAAAAGATACACAAGTGGTTTGTGATCTGTCAACACCACGAACACTGCACTATAAAGATAGTGCTGCCATCCGCAAAGCATGAACAATAGAGAGTAACTCTTGCTCATATGTGGAATAGCGTTGCTCTGCGGAATTCAAAGTTCGACTCTCATATGCAATAGGCTGTCCCTCTTGCATGAGAACTCCTCCCAGTGCATAACCACTCGCATCGCATGTCACTTCGTAAGGTTTCGATGGATCAGCAATGCGAAGCACTGGAGTTTCGCTCAACAATCGTTTCAGCGCCACAAAACTCTCCTCTTGTGGCTTCTTCCACTCGAATGGCACATTCTTGCGTAACAACCGCGTCAAAGGAATAGCCACCTCTGCAAACTTATGCTGGAAACGTCGGTAGTAACTAGCCATACCAAGAAAACTGCGCAACTTGGCCATTGTAGTCGGTGTAGGCCAGTTTTCCACCACAGCCACCTTCCTTGGATCCGTCTTGACACCCTTAGATGTCACAATATGGCCTAGATATTCCACCTCCGACTTTGCAAATTCACATTTGCTCTTCTTCGCATAAAGTTTGCTGTCTCGAAGTAACAAAAGAACTTTGTGCAAATGCACCCTATGCTCCTCCATATTCTTGCTAAAAACAAGAATATCGTCCAAGAAAATCTCCACAAACTCATGAAGATAACGCCCAAATACCTCCATCATCAACCGAGTAAATGTGGCCGGTGCATTCGTCAAACCAAACGGCATAACTGTAAACTCAAAATGTCCGAAGCTTGTATTGAATGCCGTCTTGGAGATAAATGCATCATCCATTGCAATCTGATGATATCCACTCCTTAGATCAATCTTGGTAAACACTCGTGCTTCACCAAGCTTGTCCAGGATATCATCCACACGTGGCATCGGCATCTTATCCTTCACTGTCTTCTTGTTTAAAGCATGGTAGTCAATACACATCTGCATTGAACCGTCCTTCTTCTTCACAAGCAAGACTGAAGCACCAAACGGAGATTTACTTGGCTGAATAAATCCAAACTCAAGTAACTCCTTGACTTGTCGTTGAACTTCTTGCTCCTCCGCATAACTTAACCAGAATGGACACCGGTAAATTGGCCGTGTCCCCGGCTCCAATGTAATCCCATGCTCCACACCTCGTAATGGAGGCAATCCATGAGGAAGTTCAAATGGAAAAACATCAGAAAACTCATCAAGTACATCCCGTACTGCTGCTTCTCCCCCACACGTGCCTTGGTCCCCCAAGTCACGAACAAACAGCAAGTAACTTGAAAGTGCTTTTCCATTACGACAAGCCCACTTCAAAGATGTAGCAAAGAGCATAACAACTGGTGGTTGAACGCCCTCGCCAAACCACACATCTTTAACACCACCATACTCCAGCGAGATACGCTTAATGCTCCACTTTATCTCTGGATCCACCTTCACCAACCATGGCATCCCAAGAATGAGATCCACACGATGGATATGCGCGAGATAAAAAGTCTCCACAAGTGTGGTTTTGCCAACCAACACTTCCAGCCCCTCGACACAAGCATCAAAATGCTGAGCAGAGGTAGCTACACCTTCCACTGTGTATGGAAGAACTCCACGTGTGTTTAGGCGATGCTCCACAACAAACTTTGCCGAAACAAAGTTGTCATCGCTCCCACTATCCAGTAAAATCTGCACTGGATCGCCACGAAACACGCCCTCTAGCATTAAAGCTGATTCATGCGTATCCTCGAGCTCCATCTTGTTCCACACACAGTTGAGTTGACGAGCAACGATCGAAAGTCTCTTCCTCTGACCGGAATGGTCGTTCTCATCATCCTCACGCTGTAAAGCTTGCAACTTTTTAGTATCTGACTTACTGTGAGAAGATGATTGGCCATTCTTCTTGTCCTGCTGCTTGTTCTTCAACTGTGGACAATCAGCCTTGTAGTGTCCAAGTTCGCCGCAATGATGACAACCCTGTCTATAATTCTTCACAAAGAACTTCTGCTTCTTGGACCCCTTTGCATCTGAAGTAGTCACCACCAACTTCAACTTGTGATGCTTGTTCCCATCCTTGTGTCCACGGCGATCATCATGACGATTCTCGACAGAAGGACTCCGCGAACGCTTGCGAGACTTGTGCTTGTCATTGTCAAGTCGACGAGCCGCATCAAAGAGCTCCTCCAAACTCTTTGTAGGCTGAGAATGACACAAGTGTTGCCGCATGCTCTCACTATGTAGGCCATCAATGAAGTAGGACTTGTTCTGATCTGGATCCTTCGTTGGAACACGACTAATCAAGCGAGTAAGCTTCTCAATATAATCCCCGAGTGTCATTTTCCCTTGCTGGAAATGGCGAAGTTCTATAAGAGCATTCTCCACGTCGTAATGAGGGGCAAAACGTAAACGGAAAGAAGCCTCAAACTCATCCATGGTAGACACTGGTGGTTTCTTATCCGCAACACGGGACTCCTCAAGCCAATTCCACCATCGAAGACCCGCATCACGCAAAACCATCGGAATAGCCACTAAAGCCTCTGCATCTGGAGTTCCTCTAGCAGCCAAGAACTTCTTCACATTGGCTAGCCAAGCGAGACACTCGTCCACACCACCATCACCGGAAAAGGTTGGAATCTTGAGTCGATCTACCAAAGAAGGTTTACTTGGAGCGCTACCCCGTCCAGCCTCGAGTGCCTCAACACGCCCACGCATGGTATCCATCATGCCATGCATCTCGTCTTGCATCTCTTGCTGATTTCGATTAAGGGCTCGCAGCTCATGAACCACATCTTGAATGGTCCAAATCTCTGCAGCTTCGTCGGCACCATCGTTGGCACCACCATCGACAATAGGATTCCAGCGTTCAGCTTGGTCGGCCATCGCAACCAATCCTCTGATATCAATGTTATGATCCGGCATAAAAAGACAAAGATCTAGTTGCCCTAGACTATGCTACGCCACCTCTTGAGGTTCCTCACCACCCAACCACCCCCGAGCTACCTCAAAAGCTCCACTATGCCGCCGCTCCATGTTGAGCCCTAGGGTAGGTTAAGTCCCTTACCCTAACATGCCTTAATATACCCTTGAGCTTCCCTTTGACCGACATTGACCACGTAGTCAAAGCTGGCGTCTAGCATCCAGAGAGGATTGAGAGAATTGATGAGAGAATTTTGAGCTGAGACAGCTGATTGGTGGCACTGCAGTGGCCCAGAGCAGATCTAATCACTAAAAGTGCGTTCTTTGCCAATTTCCTGCAAGATTCTGCGGCAATGGGGCGTTCAGGGGCAACTGCACCTTATATGACACCTCAGAGCCCCTGTTCTGCCAGTTCCAGTATGGCTTGTGGCTTGCTAGGGGAAACCCAGCGGCCATAAGTTGTCATCTCTCCTCCAAACACACTCTGTCATTCTAAACCCCTAAAATGGAGACATCCTACATGGAGAGAAGCTCAAATGATAAAGCTGCATGTTGGACCAAGGCAAGAGAGACAACAGTGCATGATAGAGTGCTGCAAGAGAGATGAGAGAGTGCAAGAGCCAGCAAGAGAGAAGAGAGCACAAAACCACAAAAAAGCCACATGTGAAACAGTTAATGTCTTTCTGATGTGAGAGAGATTAACAAATTAAAAATTCTTTTTTATTTTTAATGCAGTCTCATATTGAATATCACTCTAGGTTAGTAGTACCATCTTTTTAATAAAAGGATGTGTTACATCCTTTTATCCCAATATGATTATTGTTATTAATTTGGTCGCATATATTTCACAACACATATATAAAAAGAAATATTACCAGTTTAAAAGGTAAAAGACAATTTTCTAGGATAAATTTATTAGGGTTTGCCACTCATGCCCTGAAAAAAGTGTTCTGTAGCATGTGTGTATAGGCCAATTCCAAGTGTCTTGTCAGCATAAATGCTGCAAGGGAGAGATACCCTCCTAGATTGGAATTTTTTTGTATGGCAGATATATACCTAAAACATTCTAGTACATACAATTGCTGGAATCCAACTGTTATAACAACATATTTCACACATTAGTGTGCATTACCCTCCTTGCAAAGTGGTGCCTTGATCTACCCACTGAAATGAACAGGAGAGTGAACCCTAGGCCAACCTCCCAAAGCGTTATGGCCTTAAATATTGGAATGGAATATGGACCATGGAATATTCTTAGAATATTCCTATGGTTCGTGTCATTCTCCCCTCCCTCATGACCCAGCCACATAAGGTAACCTCGAGAAGCTAAATGAGCCTCACATGAAGGGGGTCCAAGGCAATACAGCCATGGAGAAAAAATGTGCAAACAGCAACACCAACATTGCGACAAACAGCCACAAAAGAAAGAAAGTAATACGGCTTTCTCACATAACAATACGGTCATGGAAACAAGAGAATGTGAATAGAACAAACAGCTCAAATCATATAGCAATACGGCTATAGAACTCAATTCTCCCCTTCCTTAGGAATGTCATCCAAGTCAACCAAAACTCGGAAACACTCTCTTCACGTCATTCTTAGTTTTCCATGTAACTTCATCCATGGAATAACCATTCCACTAAACTAACAACTCCCTAGTTATCTTTCGGTGTGTTTTCACTAATCTTTGAGCAAGAATATTGGCCAGACCAGCCTTTTCTGCATCAATCTCTAGGACCTGGATGATGGATTGATCCATGATATCACTAGAGTGCAAACACGCTTTAAGCTTGGTCACATGGAACATTGGATGAATCTTCGAACTAGCTGGCAAGTCCAAAGTGTATGCAAGATCCCCCACACACTGTAAAATTGTCCAAGGCCCATAATACTATGGAGACAACTTAGCATTGCTTCTTTCATTTGAAATTTTAGCTTTAGAGCAGCAGCAATAACCTTTGGACCAGAACTGGCGCACAAAATGTTGCCGCTGGTTGATATGCAAACATTATACCTAAACACAATCCATTTAAGAAAACTTCATGTCACCACTGATCAAAAGTGGGCTGATGCACTAGAGCACTTCCAATTAGGATAAAGGGCACCAAACACACATCAACCTCTCTAGTTCGCCACACACAAGCTACAAATACTACTTATTCTAGCATAACACTAACACGTTTCAAATTCACATGAAAGAAGCATAGGCAACTTAGTCTCTTCCCACACTCTTATGCTTCATGATAGGCGCCAGACAATTTCTTAAAATGAGATATTCTGTTATGTGTTCAGCCAGCCGTTAAAACTCAAAACGCGCCTCTGCCTATCACAAAACCACAAGTAAAAGACAAAAAATGGGAAGGAAGAACAAAGACAACAAGAATCCAGGCCCTGGTGCATACTATCCAGACGTCAAGCCAGTCACTCCAGCATCTCCAGCGTATTCGATCTCCTGCAAGCCTCCTCCTCCCCACAATGACGAAGATAATCCCGGACCAGGAGCATACACTGTCGAGCATGGAAATAAGCGTTTTGGACCTGCATTTACAATTCCTGGTCGCCATCCTTCTTCTCACGAGAAAGACGAAAAAGCACTTATGCCTGGACCTGGAGCATACAGAGCCGACTGTGAGATCATTCATCCTCGAGATCCTGCTTACTCAATGCAGGGACGAAGGTCTTCCTACCCAAAAGAAGTTCTACCTGGACCGGGTGCTTACGGTGCTGGAGCTTCAGAAAGCGGTCCGTCTTTTACAATTCTGGCGAAAAGAGAGTCGCCAATGTCTACAAGTGCCGAAACGCCTGGACCGGGCGCCTATAATGCTGGAGAGCGTCCAAAATCGTCGGCTATTTCTTTTGCTGGGAAATATGGACGAAGGTTGGAGGATGACAGTCCTGGACCGGGAGCTTATCCAGCAGCAAGCACTTTAACAGGTCCATCCTTCAGCATGGCACGAAAGCGACCACCACGAGAGGTTATTGAGACGCCTGGACCTGGACAGTATGCAGCAGACGCAGCCCTGGCTTATCTTCAACACAAAGAGCCTGCTTTCAGCATTGCTGGTCGAGGACGAAGACAGGTTGAAATTTCTGGACCCGGGCCTGGTGCCTACAGTCCCAGGGT
>NW_003314351.1:675977-710542 GCF_000143415.4 Selaginella moellendorffii
GCAGGGCGACACAGTAAATCGCTTCAGGAAACTGGACCTGGGCCAGGTGCTTACAGTCCAGTAGAAAGCTACTGGGGTGGTCCGGCTTACAGCTTCACATCCAGAAAGCTCAACAGGCCAATGAGAGAGTCACCGGGACCAGGAGAGTACAAGGCCAGCACCAAGAAAATAGCCGAATCATCACCCGCTTTCTCCATTGGCATCAAGTATTCTTCCAAGAATTTTGAATCTGGTCCAGGACCTGGAACATACAACTCGAAATCTTCCCTTGGAGGACCGGCTTTCACACTCTCTGGAAGAGGTGATGATGATTAGAAATGTTTTTCTTTCAAAATGGAAATGTGGAGAACGTTTTATCACAAGAAAGCAACAAATAGTAAGTAGACTAGAAAGAATTAGGGTTTCGCCGAAATGGCGATCCTAGCCGCGCAGGACAGGGAGTTCTCAGGTGAGATTCACCTGCGTAAATGCGTTTAATTACACCCCCTTGTTGCGTGTTCAAGATGCCGTGGAATCAGGGACAAGTAATCAAGAAAAGGAGGTTATCCGCGTTGTTTAGCTCCTTAGCAATGCTGTAATACTGACTTTTAGGTGGAAGTTCTGCAAGCGGAGCTCAGAGCGTTGCAATTGAGGGCTTCTGACAGTGAATTGGCCATTTTAACCCTGCGTTCTCAGCTCGCACAGAAAACCGAACAGCTCAGCTTCCTGACGGATGAAAAGGTTTGCTTTTACATGAAGCATCATGCTCACTATTTCATGAATGTAGGTTGTGAGTGAAGAAGCGCTTGAAGCCAGCCAGCGTGAATGCTCGCAGCTAACCTCTCTTATCAAGGCAAGAAATTGTATGGTGAGATATTTTCTGAGCAATTAATTTCAGGAGCTAGATGCTAACATTGGAGACCTAACATCTGCTCTTGCAACAAGGACAGAAGAACGTGATTCTGCCATCTCTTGTGAAAATAAGGTAGGAAAATGGGCTGTTTATTGCATTTTATGCATCTGTATACAGGAATTACATATACGGGTGGCTTCTGAAGTGAAACTTCAAGAGAAATGCAAAACTTTGGAGTATGAATCTCTTAACCAATTGGATTATTCTTATATGGGCATTACAGGTGTCAACTTCAAGCCCTTCAGACAGAACATACCAAGTTGCGAAATTATGCTGAGGATTGTAAAAATAAGGAGTGTCGGAAGAAATTAATTTTAGCGGCATCTGCCTCTGAGATTCAAGAATACCAGTAATCTGCTATAGATTCTCTTTTCCTTTGTAAGTGCGCTGCAATTACAGAGTTCAGCTACAGATGGCTGAGAAGGAAGTCGGGGATCTAAAAGTTCTTGTAACACAACTCGATCAAACAAGAGATAAGCTCGTAATATTTAGCAAAACAACTTTTCTTCAACTCACTTCTTGTGTATGGAAGGTCGGGAAGCTTGAAACTACAATGGCAGATTATCAGCTGCTTGAATCGCACCTTATAAAAACCGAGGGTGACCTTCGGCGTCTTACAGAAGAGTCTGAGGTCAAGAGTACGGAAACTCTGCATTTACAAACTTTAATGGAGTCGCTGGGAAAGGAGAGAGACCGTATTGACACTGAGGTATGATTCTTTCTTGAATTATGCATGAACTATCTCTTTTTTATCCCGCATAGTTTCACATTCAAATGGACAGTTTCTTGCAACTAAAAGAAGAGAATAAAAGGCTAGTCGCGGATGCCTTACATATGTCGAAGGATCTACATAAAACGGAGCAGGCTCTTCAGGAAGAAGGCATGCACGTTCATCAAGCGGAATCAAAGGTAGGTTTCTTGTTCTTGTCTTTTTGTTTGGAGGAAGTTCAGTATTTTTTATCTATAGATAGCATCTCTTAAAGAAGAGCTTGCCATTGAAGAAGGTTCACGGCATGTGTTTGAAGAAAGGTGTGCTGCAAAGGTATGTCATGCAATGTAGGGATTTCCCTGTTGACATTGGTCATTCAGACTGCAGAGTTGCATGTTGTTAAAGAAGATTTAACTCGAATGACCTGTGACATTCAGGTATAATACTTGTCCTAGCATGAGTGATTACTATGCTTATGCAGACCGTTAAAAGTGAGCTTAAACAACTGATCATCGAGCGCGACAATTTATCAGAGGATGTCAGAAATCTTGAGGCAAAACTGAGATTTTCAGAACAGGTAGATGCCTTTGGAAACATGTGTAGCAACGTGAGTCATGTTACCAGGTTATCTTTTCTAAAGAGAGAGAGGAGGAAGAACTGATGGTCTCCTATCAAAAGCTTTGTGATGACTACCAGAAAGTTAAACTTGCAGCCATTGAAATGGATACGGAGGTATGCTGTGTAATCGGATTGTGGAATGGTGTCATCACGCTACCTCATTAGGGTCGCCAGCTGAGATTTCAGTTGCAAAATACGGAGGAGATGCATTTTTCTTCACAAGAACGAGCCAGGTTACTCGATGAAGATCTTCAGAAATGTTTGAGTAATTTGAAGGTGCTACTAAAAGTAGCTGTTAACTACAATCTAAGAAGTAGTTTCAGGATATGGAACGAGAATCGGAACGGCTGTCAAGATCTATGAGTCACCAGACAACATTATTAGAGGACTGTCAAAAGGAAAAGTTAGCATTGCAAGCTCAAGTAACAACCCTTAGACAGGTGAAGGCTATCAGACTGAAGAGGTTTTTAGTATTTATAGGTCGTTTCAGGCCACTACAGAGATGGAGCAGAAGTACGAACACGCTACCCGAGACATGGGAGGTCTTGAAGCTCAGAACCATATACTAACTGACGTTCTAGAGGAAAGAGCGCAGGTTGGTCTTAGCACACTGAGGAACGCATTACCTTAGAAGGTTTACTCGCAGGAAATAGAAGCCATATCTGCCAGGTATAGATTGGAACAGGAGCATGTGAGAGAGGTGGAGAAACTTCTGTCATGTGTTCGTGCTCACGAGCACCAGAGGGAACTAGAATCAAAAGTGGGTATCGTTGACAAGAAGTTCATGTGTCTTACATCATGGATGCAGGAGAATGAAACCAAGAATATTCTAATGAGAGAACGTCTTGTTTCTTTGGAAGAACAGGTAGTCGTCAAACGTGTGTATATTTAGTAAACTAATATTTGAACAGGTTCAAATGTTGCGTGCTACTAGGGATTCACAAAATAAAGAAATCATGCGGTTGCAAGCTCGTCTACATATTCATGTAAACCGTCATGTAAAGTTGTTACTCTAACCATGATATTTCAGGATCAATTACCAAGAAAAGATACATATTCGTCAATATTGGTTCACAGCGTATGCCCTAGTGATGTTGCCAAGGTACTTCAGTTCTTTTTGTATCTGGCTGACTGAAGGTATCAGGAACATGAAGATCACAATGCCACATTGACAGCCGACTTGTCTAAAACGTCGGTGATATATAAAGATTGTTTGGAAAGACTTCATCAAACTGAGTCGCAGTAAGAATTGCGAAAATGCTAATTTTACAAAACATAAACCTTTTAACAGGTGTGCCCAGCAAAAAAGGGACTATGACAACATCCTTGAGCTACTTGCAAAGGTTTCCGTATCCAGTCTTGGTTTTATTCATTAGCTTCTTGATAGGTAGATGAGGAGAGAACGCAGCTGCAGAAGAAATGCTCGGAATTGCTAGCGAGGGATAAAAAAGCACCACCGATGCAGGTCAGTATGCATGCCCTTTCAAAAAAGCTCCTTATGGTTAATCAGCAGCTAGGAGCATAAAAAATTGTGGGTAGCGACAACTTTATGTAGATTATTAAAGTGCTTTGGTTGAATGGCAAATTAGGGCTCTTAAAGATTTCCCGCTCTGTCATTTCTTGTCGCTCCAATGGTGGATGACGAACAGGTAAGGAATCCTTGAGCTGGATGGACTGATCTTCTCATTTCTTCTGGCCTTTGCAGCCAAAAAGTCCATTGAGCGCGTTGCGCTCTCCAGAGCCATCAGGCACACCAACACTCAAAAGTACCTTAGCATGCAGGTTCTCATTTCCCCATTGTAAGTTCAAAGCTGATTGTTCGTCAGGCCTTCGGCAATTGGCTTTCACCTCAATAACTTTGAATCGATATATCCCACATCCATTGTCGCTGAAGAGAAATGCAGTCATTCCCTCAAATCAGAATCTGAAGAGCCTTATTTTATCAAAACTCGTATGCTATTGAATCTGTTAGTATAGAAAAAGCTCAGCCTTTTGTTTCAGATTGTGAAGACGATCTTTGCGTTTGGCATCCTTCTATACTGGATGTTGAACCAGAGGAAAAAAATAGCAGGTTATTTTAAGGCACAGTGGCTGTAAAATATTTATCCCTGAAATTACAGACATGATAAAAAAGAAGTTCTGCAAGGAAGTAGCTCGAATTTTGAGGCTTTTGATTTGTCCTCAAAACATCACACGTGGACGTCTTTACCAGAATTTAAACAGGGTGGATACCAAGATCCAGCAATGGATTGCAAGGCTATCAAAAGCTTTCCATTTGAAGGTATGATGCCGTGTGGTTACCCTATGTGCTCATCCGTATGTTTTGAAGATGTTGCTCACAGAGATGGACAAACTGAGGCCAGTGCTCTACAAACTCGATTTGCTGAGCTATTTAGAAAAGTCGTACAATATTTATGCTACTTTAACTTATGCTTTCAATTTGTTCAGGTAACAGCAAATCTAAGCAAGATAAAGCCCCTCAGTGTTTGTATACAGCAAGAGGATCTTCTAAAAAAGGTAGTTGTTGAGAAGGGATTTTTATAGTTTTTTTTTCAGATAAAAGAACTAGAGCTGCAACTGGCCCATGAAAAGCGCCACAGTCAGATAGTTGGGAAGAAGATGATAGACGAACGACAAGTTGCCGAAAGAATTCTGAAGGAACGGCAGGAATTCTGGGAGAAAAAACTCAAGGATCTACAAAAGGAAAAGTATGCTCTATCCATTCGCCTACAGGTGATTTTCTAGGATGTTGCTATAGTTGTGCTAATAATCAGCTGTTTAAGGAGGTGGGTGCCGAGACTCCTCGAAAGCGTATCACAAGGGGTGACGATGTCGTTGTCTTGACCGGAGAAGAACTGAAACGGCTGAAACAAGAACTGTGGGAGCAAGAGTCACTTATTAAGGGTTATCAGGTATGGCAAATAATAGGGTGCCTACAGCTTACATTGTGATTTCAGCTTGAAAATCAAAGAGCAGTTGACAGGATGAAAGATTTTCAGCTAGAGGCCAAAGAAAAGCATAAGCTAATGGCAGATGAAAATGCTGCGCTTGCTTCACAACTCGCAAACATGCAATTATCTGTTTGTCAAAGTACTGGGCTTTCGATGGAGGGGTCGATGAAATCCATCAATGGCCTTGAAGGCCATGCCAGAGAGCTGAAACTCAGGCTCGAAAACGAAAAGGTCTTTTCTTTCACTTATTATGCTAAGGGAACGAATTTTCTGTGTCATCACAGCTCCTACAGCTTGTTTATGACCTGGAACAAACAATTGCAGAGCTCACGTCTAATAAGAAACAGAGAGAGCGAGAGGAAGAACAAGCTGCAAACTACCAGCAATTACTCTTTGAGAAAAAAGAGCTTGAGAAACAACTGAAAAGTCAGGTACCCCTTGATAACAAATAAATTTCCACGTCTCAAGTAATATTGTGAAGGCTGCTACAATTACTGAGTTGGAGATGAAGATTTTGGTGGACCAAACAAAACTTAGGCTGGAAACACCTCAAACTGCACCACCTCATAATCCGCTTGCTTCAGAAAATGGCCAAGCACCTTCAAGGAAAATAAAAAAAGTCACCCAACAGGTCTGTTCAGGATTTGCTGAATGATATAAAGGTTGGGAAGTTTCTTATAGGTTGCAGACATCCGCTCATTTTACCTTAAGAAAATTAAAGACCTTGCTCAAAAGCTGGAAAAGGCTAATGATGTAAAGCCAAAGAAGCTAGATGAGTTGTTACCCTACGAAGACCTGTCATCTCAGGTACTTTTTACTTTTTCTCTTCATGTGTGTGGGTTTTAATTTCATGCAGTCAAAGAATGTCAGGAACATGAAGGACCATATTAAAAAATTAAATACAACAATTGCATTTCAAACCAATACGATTAAAACGCTGAACAACAAGGTCTTGCAACTTGAAAGTGCTAAAGGTAAGGGATGAATCTTCTGTTCATGATGTTTACTTATCGGGGACAAAAACATCAAGCTACCACATGTGACAACCAGAAGGAACCTGACAACAAGAGCTTAGAGGTCTCATAAAGATATAATTGCTCTTCAGGTTGAAAATAGGCTTTCTTGCAGCCCAGCTTACATAAAGGTGGCGAGGTACTATGTAATCAGATTGAAAATCTGCTAGTCCATGATGAAGAAACTCAAAGAATGAAGGAACGAAATAACGAATTGGAGGAAAGGTTTGAGTCACTTGTTGAGAAAACTATTGACCACGTTTTGCTACCAGGGTAAAAGCATTAACCGAGGAGCTGTCTGAGCTCCAATGTACACCTCGTAACATACAGGTGTAATCAATTTTAAGAAGACATCTGCTGAAGTCTCTTTATTATTATGTGCAGTTCAACGTCTTAAAGGACAAGATTCAAGACATGGAGGTTTGTCACCAGCAGAAGGAGCTGGAATGGGAGGAAATTCTCAATGAAACGAAGCGGGTCTATAACATTCAACAGGACACAATTGAGAGAAAGTGGGAGCTCACTCTAGCAGCCAAGAACGCTGAGGTAGAGCGATTTAGATTGGAATTAGATACCATATTAGAAACAGCCTTGAAGATTCAAGCAGCACAACTACAAATAGTAAAAGGTTCTTATTTTTGACTTTTTATAGTGAAACTAGCAAGGAATCCAGCTCCGCTGGCATAGATAGTAATTATGTTTTTTTAATATTATCATGTAAAAAGAGCTTCTTTATAGACTATATTTTTTGTGTACACAATTTTATTTTGCAGGAAACCTTGTCCCTCACATTGTTTTATAGACATTTGTGTCTTTGATGTTCCCCTTGAGAGTGCAACATAAAGTTGACCATGGCTGAAAACTTGTCTTGGCAAGAATATCTTTATATTTTACAGTGTTTGTCTTTAGGATTTGCAAATTGTAACAGAGAATGCAAGCCTTATAGAGACATTTTACAATGAATGGCATATCTCCATTTTTTGGTTTCAAAGAGATTATTGGTAGAAGTATTTTTTTTTACTTACATATCATTGTGTAAAATTTTAACTTCAATGACATTTGGTAAAGCCTTGGTTATGGTAGTTTATTTGTGTTAATATTATGTAAGAGCATTATGATACAGCTGATTTTTATGTTTATCTATTCCAGACAGTGTTACCAAGTTTAAGAACTCCATAGGATAGTTAAGCATCTTCTCAATTGATTCTGTTTCTACAGTATCAGTGCTCTTGTATGTTATTGTTGCTCATTCTTGAAAGGATTTAGTCATTTACTTTTAAAGAGAGGTCATTTAAAGTTGTGAAAATAGCCTTTTGAAATAGGCTTAAGTTGCTTGTCTCTGTATGTTTTTCAAACACACTATCTATCAATTGTTCTATAGTAATGGATGTTAGTGGTACTCTGAATGTCCTGATTAAATCTTGGGAGGTTAGGGAGATTGCCATTCCTTGGCTCACAAGCCATCTTGACCATTCCTTTTCTTCTGGGTTCACTTGCATGTTTATATGCAATAAGAACTTTAGGAGTTTAGAACATATTGGTGAAGATTTAACACTATTTTGAATGATTTGTGTGTGGCAAGCTCTTTTAAGAATAGGTAAGGTTTGCCTAAAGTCTCCCCCTGTCACCAAATGTGATACCACTAAAATCCGTGTCACAATTCCTGATATCACATAAAGCATGAATGGTTACCATGCTTATCTCGTCCTATATGAGTATTTCAGCTCTTCAAATATGTTCAGCAAATATAGAATTTTCTCTTAGGTCCAATGTGCATGTTTTACAAAAGAACCCTGATATAAATTCTCTTTTTCCCATATATATAGTTAAATTATATATTTCTAAAAATATAAATCCATACTGGTCATAATATAAGGAGATAAGCAAATAAATTTTGACATGATACACATTAATCAAAAAACAAAAACATACAAGTGCTAATTTTAGTTCTTTAAAGCTATAAATAATTGGTTCTTGTTAATGCAATGGCATTAAAACCAGCTTTCTCAGATTTTGAGCCACAATGTTTTATCCTTCTAAACTTGGCAAGAAAGAAACCACACAGAAAAAACTAAGCTTTCTACGAAAGCAAGAGAAGAAAGTGATAGATAGATAGATGCACATGTTTAAGCATGGAACTGACTCGAAAGAGCCATGTAAAGAGATTTTGGAGCTAGAGTCCTATAAAAGCTAGGTTGGATCAGATGAAGGTGTATTTGCTCTATCTGTAGGAGTCTGCCTATTAGTGTGGCCTTTGGTGGATTGCCTAGAAAAGTGCATGTAGAAGTCTAGTTGTGGAAAGTTTAAATGCAGCCAAAAGCATATGGGACGTCTTCGACACTACATATTGAGATAGTACATTGAAAGTCACTATTAATACCACACCACTAACTATGCCCACTGTGCTGGCTGGAAGTGTTCTTTGACATCCTGTACTTGGCAAGTGTTCTTCTAATTCATGGTGGAGTAGCTCAAAACCATAAAAGTGATAAAGCTTGTGCTTAATGTCACTTACATTCAAAAGAAACACACACACCACATACAAATGAATAAATTTGGCACATATGTCGCCATGTGTTATGCAGGAACACCAAGTTTGCAGTCCTGGCTGTCTCAAGGAAGCAAAGCAAAAACTGCATATTAATTTCTTGAGATTTTTACCTTTTGCAATATTATTTGAACTCTCTTTACAAAATCTATATAAAGAATTTGTTGTGCTTAGAATTATAGCACTTCCCTTCTTTCCTACATATTTTCAGAAATACAAAACTTAGTCAAAGAAAATCTACCTATGTTAGTATATGCTCTTGTTCAAGTCATAGGTTACAGTCTACAGAAATTATAACCACCGACACCCAAAGGTACCACCGACATATCCGCATGTTACACTAAGACTATATCCATTTCCCTTTTGTCACACAGGTAGTCCAAGACCACCTTCACCACAGTTCCATCTCCTAAAGACTGGACCATCCATCCATGAGTGGTCATCCCATGACCACACCTTAGCAACGTTAACATGCCTGGAGATATGAAGAACACTTTTCCCCCATATCCTTTCATTAGTCCCTACTAAATCCCTGTCTATCCCTGGCAAATGCTTGCCAACATTGCCACTGGGTCTGGGCCTGAAGGCTTGACCACTAAGTCCCATTGACTTCTGGGACTTCCTCACCATGTGACCATATCCTTGGTCATTACACCAAAGGATTATTCCTTTTCCTTTCCATAATCTAGGACTTTGGGATGACATGACCTATGCGAGCCTCGTGGGTACTCTTCCCAACATTCACCTTTAGGTGCCCTAGCCAGGTGGCTAGAATGAGGTTCCAATGAGCCACACTAACTATCCAAGTAGGTAGTGCCACCCACACTTGGACTGGGAGCATTAACCATTTGATTTCTTGGGGGAGCTAAAGCTGGCTCTTGAACACTTTACCAAGCTACCCCATTTGTCTATTCATATTCACTCTAGCCTTGGACTCTTTAGTGGTTTTATCATCACCCATCATCTGGGTATAACCTTCCTGTAAGTGATTAATTTTTCCATTCTACTTTAGTCACTTAACCACACCTTCGACCACTTGGAGGAGTCTCACTCACAACCTCCTTAAGTCCTATTTCGGACTAGCCCTGAGAATGGCATCCATGCCACTCAACCTTTGCACTTGGTCCAAGTGCTCCACGTGTCCGATCCCATGACCGACACCCCAAGGTACCAGCGATGTATCGGCTCGTTATGCTAAGGCCATGCCCATTCACCTTGGTCACACCGGTGGTCTAACGCCACCTGCATCATAGTCCCGTCTCTCAAAGACTGAGCCATTCGTCCGTGAGTGATCATCCCAAATCTACTCCTTAGCATCCTTAGGATGCCCGTAGACATGGGGAATAGCCTTCCCCGACAACTCTTTTCCAGTCCCCACAAAGTCCCTTTTTTTCCATGGCCATATTCGCCAACATTGCCACTAGATCAAAGCCTGCAAGCCTGACCTCTAAGTCCCACTATCCTTTGGGACTTCCTCACCATGTGACCGTATCCTTGGTCACTGCACTAGAGGACTGCTCCTCTTCCCTTTCACTGTTTGGGACTTTGGGATAACATTTCGGAACACCGTGGCTTTACACAAGCCTCATGGGTACTCTCCTTGCCTTTCGCCTTTAGGTGCTCTAGCCATGGGCTTAGAGCGAGGTTTTGTTGAGCCACGCCAGGTATCCAAGTAGGTAGTGCCACCCACACTTGGACTAGGAGCACCAACCATTCGATCTCCCTGGGGAACTAGAGCCGGCTCTTGAACACTTCACCAAGCTACCCCGCTTGTTGGTCCGTATTCACTCTAGTCTTGGCCTTCCTGGGCCCAACTGGCCTTTCCTAGCCAAACTGGCTCCACTGAGCTCTAACCCCCACACTCTCCCTACTATACTTTTGGAACCCCCCGCAGCCCCCCCCCCCCTGGGGGACGATCGCTTTGGGCTTTCACCCAACTGCTTGTATTAGTATTCAGACTCGGACTCGGGCTCGAACTCTGACTCGAACTCAGTCTCGGTCTTGGTTTCGGACTAAGACTCAGTCTCGGTCTCGGCCTCAGTCTCAGTCTCGGTCTCAGTTCCATCTCGAACTCCATCTCGGGTCCATCTCGGACGCCATCTCGGACTCCATCTCGGGTCCATCTCGGACTCCATCTCGGGTCCATCTCAGGTCCACCTCGGACTCCATCTCGGACTCCATCTCGGGTCCACCTCAGACTCCAACTCGGGTCCATCTCGAACTCCATCTCGGACTCCATCTCGGACTCCAACTCGAACTCCATCTCGGACTCCATCTCGGGTCCATCTCGGACTCTATCTCGGACTCCATCTCGGGTCCACCTTGGACTCCAACTCGGACTCCATCTTGGACTCCATCTTAGGTCCATCTCGGACTCTATCTCGGACTCCATCTCGGACTCCATATCGGACTCCATCTCGGGTCCATCTCGGACACTTCCACATGCCATGTTTTGGTCCTTTTGTGTCCCTTTTTGGAGCCTCGCTTATTGCTCGCTTCATGCTTGTTCCTTGAACACTTTGTTGAGAGTTCCACTCCCGCTCTTGAACTTTCAAGTCAGAGCTTTTAGTCCAAACGTGTTACGCTCATTTGGCTTTTGCTTCAGCCACTGCCATGTGGCACCCTTCCGGCTCTACTTTGGGGCCTAGGGATTTTGTGTCTCACACTTCCTTGGTCACACTGGCCTTTCCTGGCAAAATTGGAGCTTAGCCTTCCTCCCCCTACTATACTTTTAGAGCTCACCAAACCCCGTAGGATCTAGGAGATGAATGCTTTGGGTTTTCACCCTCGGACTCGAACTCAGACTTGGACTCGGTCTCGGACTCGGTCTTGGACTCGCTCTCGAACTCACTCTCGGACTCAATCTCGGACTTGGTCTTCGACTCGGTCTTGGTCTTGGTCTTGACCTTAGACTCCATCTCGGGCTCGACCTTAGACTCCATCTCGAGTCCATCTCAGACTCTATCTCGGGTCCATCTTGGGTCTATCTTGGACTCCATCTTGGGTCCATCTCGGACTCCATCTCAGGTCCATCTCGGACACCATCTCAGATCCATCTCGGACTCCATCCTAGGTCCATCTCAAACTTCATGTCGGACTCCATCTCGGATCCATTTTGAACTCCATCTTGGGTCCATGTTGGACTCCATCTCGGGTCCAGTCCATCTTGAGTCCATATCGGACTTCATCTCGGACTCCATCTCAGACTTGTTCTCGGACTCCATTTTAGACTTGCTCTTGACACTTCCATGTGTCATGACACTTGCTATGTGTCAGTTCTTCTTATGTTACGTTTTAGAGACTAATTCACCGATTGCTTCATGCTCATACTTCATTTGGAGTTCCACTCCCACTGTCAACTTTCCAAGTCAGAGCCTTAGGTCCAAACATATTACATTTGTTGGACTTCCACTTTGACCACTATCATGTGGCACCCTTTCTGCTCTACTATGGGGCTTAGGGATTTATATATCACAGTCATCCATTTGTACTACAGTTTATATGGATACTTTTGTCTGTAGATGCCCTATAAAAATACACATGGATGCCAAATTCATAAAATTTCAAATTTAGGGGTAACAATATACTTTATTCAAGGGTATATTATATTTTGGGTAAAATTTAATTAATGGGAATTGAATTCATGCTATTTGCTTTGATATCATATATAGCGCATCCTATCTTTCTCCCCTTAAGCCAATTGGAAAAGGGAATTTCTTGATAAAAGAGCCCTTTATAGCTATTTTATCCCCATTTATTCCCAAAGGTTCTAAGGATCCATGATGACAATATATTTAAATCTCATCCTATCATCATATACACTATAGTCGCAAATGTGATTCTGGGTATCAAAAATTATCTATCATTGAATCTTTTTGAAAACTCTTCTCTTAGTGTTAGGATGATAGGAGATTGGTATTGCTATGTAAGAGACAAATCCTTAAGCCCTAAAGTGGAGCAAAAAGGGTACCATGTGATAGTGGTTAAAGTGGAAGTTTAACAAGTGTAATATGTTTGGATCTAAGGCTCTGACTTGGAAAGTCAAGAGTGGGAGTGGAACTCCAAATGAAGTGCTTAAGAAAGGAGCACGAAGTGATCAGTGGACAAATCTATAGAAAGAGACACAAGGGGGATCAACATATGGCAAATGTTGTAACACATAGAAGTGTTAGTACTGACTATAAAATCGAGTCCAAGAAGGACTTTGAGATGAAGTCCAAGGAGTTTGAGATGGAGTTCAAGATGGAGTCCAAGATGGAGTTTGAGATGGAGTCTAAGATGGAGTTCAAGAAGGATTATGAGATGGAGTCTAAGATGGAGTTCAAGAAGGATTATGAGATGGAGCCCAAGAGTGAGTTCAAGATAGAGTCGAGGTCCATTCCGAGATAGAGACTAAGGCTAGGTCCAAGATCAAGGCCAACACCGAGACTGAGACTAAGACTGAATCCGAGTTCAAGTCTGAGTCTGAATCCGAATACTAATATGGCCAAGGGGTGAAAGCCCAAAGCAATTATTCTTGAAAAAGGGCTTGCGGGGGGTCTAAAAGTATAGTTGAAGTATAGTGGGGGTTGGACTCTAGTGGAGCCAATTTGGCTAAGAAAGACCAGTGTGACCAAGGAAGGCTATACCCATGTGGTGGGTGATGATATAACTATTAAGGAGTCTAAAGCTAGAGCGAATATAGATAGACAAGTGGGACTTGATGAAGTGTTCAAGAGCCGGCTCTAGCTCCCCTGGGAGATCAAATGGTTGATGCTCCCAATCCAAGTGTGGGTGGCACTACCTACTTGGATACTTATTGTGACTCATTGGAACTTCGCTCTAGCCTCATAGTTAAGGCACCCAAAGGCAAAAGGTGAGGAGACCTCTGATACCAAATGTAGAGCACATGGTTTTGACCCTTTATCTTATGGTGATTTACCATAGGATAACACCACGAAGCAAAACCTAAACCCTCTTTATGCCACATGACACATGCCACGTGTCATATGCCACGTGTCCAAAGGACAGTGGTGCGGAACCCGAGGTTCAGGGCCTTGGGCCATTGAACAAAGGAACGGTGCCAAAACTCCCAAGCATGGAGCCAAGAAGTGACGGAACCGGACCACGGAGAAACTCTCGAGCATACAGCCCAAGGAGTGAAGGGACGGGAGCCCGGAGCGACTTAAAACAGTCCTAGAGTAACCAGCATCCTAATGCCAGGACCAGCACGCAAAACGGAGCCAAACAGAGTCTGGTGCTATTTCGGCATACCGGTGGCCTAACGCAAGGACATGGGTACTCCACTAGCTAGCATGGAATGGAATTTGGGCTTAGACCCAAGCTGGACGCAGAACAAGGACAGGCACGCAAGTGGGAGCTAGACTATGCCTCAGGTTGGTCAGCCATGCCCGACCTACCCACTATCCCTACTATACATTTGGAACCCCCCATAGCCCCCCCCCCTTGAGGAACACACGCTTTGGGCTTTCACCCCAAGCCTCCCTTAGTATAGGAGTTAGTCTCTGGGACAAGCTCGAAACTTACTAACTATGGAATGGCGCTAGATTGCAAATTTGGACACGGGACGAACACCATTGTGTTCAGGCCAATCTCTACATTTCATAGATATGCCAAATGAGAAAATCTGGACACTTTCCATAAATAGCGGGAACTCCTTATTGGGCTAAGTATGCTTAGCTAATAACACGTAGGAATTCCGTCCTTATGCTCGTTCGATTTAAGTACACTTGAAATGCCCAGTTAACTCTAGTAGCACGAGAGGGACTGATAAAGGGTCCAGCAATACTGACCCTGACATCGTGGCAGTAAGGTAAGAGTGTCTGTATAGCTGATAGGTAACTTTTGATACCCAAAGTCACATTCGCAATAGAAGAGTACCCATGAGCCTCACGTAAGGCCACGGTGTTTCGAAATGTTGTCTCAAAGTCACCACTTATGTTTGCATCAGAAGGTCCTAGAAGTGGGTCTATCCTTAAGGAGTAATAGGTTGGGAGGACATGGCTCTCTGCTACAGTTCATATGTGAACTTGTAGGCAATATAGTGGATGTAAGTGCCTAATTTTTCCATTCTACTTTAGTCACTTAACCATTAGTCACTTAACCACAACGTCGACCACATGGAGGAGTCTCACTCTCAACCTCCATAAGCCCTATTCTAGACTTGGGGACTTGCTAGCCCCAAGAATGGTATTTATGCCACTCAACGTTTGCACTTGGTCCAAGTGCTCCACGTGTCAGATCCCATGACTGACACCCAAAGGTACCATTGACATATCAACTCATTATGCTAATGCCATGTTTATTCACCTTTGCCACACTGGTGGTCAACCACCACTTGCATCATAGTCCTATCTCTCAAAGACTAGGCCATCCATTCATGAATGATCATCCCAGATCCACAACTTAGCATCCATAGGATGCCAGCAAACATGGCGAATAGCCTTCCCTAATATTCCTTTCTTAGTCCCCACTAAGTCCCTTTCTGTCCATGGCCGAGTTTGCCAACACTGCTGCTAGATCAAAGCCCACAGGCTTGACCATTATGTCCCATTGAGCTCTAGGACTTGCTGTATGACTGTATCCTTGGTCACCACACAAGTGGATTGCTCCTCTTTCTTTCCACAGTTTGGGACTTTGGGATGACATTTTGAAACACTATGGCCCTACGTGAGTCTCATGGGTACTTTTCCCACCATCCACCTTTGGGTGCCCTAGCTAGGTGGCTAGAGTGAGGTTCCAATGAGCCACACTAGGTATCCAAGTAGGTAGTGCCACCCACACTTAGACTGAGAGCATTGATCATTCGATCTCCCGGGGGAGCTAGAGTTAGCTTTTGAACACTTCACCAGGCTACCCTGCTTGTTTGTCTGTATTCACTCTAGTCTTGGACATCCTAGTGGTTATATCACCACCCAACATGTTCATATAGCCTTCTTGGGCCATACTAGCCTTTCTTGCAAAACTTGTTCCAGTAAAGTCCAACTCCCACACTTGCTTTCACTCAACAGCCTATATTAGTATTTGGACTCAAATGTAGACTCAGACTCGTACTTGGTCTCGGATTTGGACTTGGTCTCAGTCTCAGTCTTGATCTTGGTTCCATCTTGGGTCCATCTCAAACTCCATCTTGGACTCCATTATAGGTTCATCTCGGACTCTATCTTGGGTCCATCTCAGACTCCACGTGTCATGTGTTAGTCTGTTTGTGTCCATTTTCTAGAAACTCACTAATTGCTTTCTTTGTGCTCGTTCCTCAAGCCCTTTGTTGGGAGTTCCACTCCCACTCTTGACTTTTTGAGTCAGAGCTTTTAATCCAAATGTGTTATGCTCATTTGGCTGCTGCCTCGGCCCCTTCCACATGGCATCATTTCGGCTCCACTTTGGGGCTTAGGGATTTTGTGTCTCACAACTCCACCCATAGATGAAGTTCGATGTCCTCATTAAACGATAAACAAGTTTATAAAGTAACACTAGCATGCATTACCATTTCAATCCTTAGCACCAAGCCAATATTTGTCGATGGGTTGACACCCAAGGCTCACTATGCCTTTGATATCCTCTAAGGAGTAACTTAGGGATGAACCTACTCAATAACTTAGAGAGTGGTTCTTTAATCTGGATATGCTCACTGTGTAATCCCACATATCAGGATTAATGTCATTACGTATGGGCCTTTTTATGCCCATTGCTAACCATGCCAAAATCCTTTTTTGGCTTTGTCCAATTCAAATAGACAGACTTGGATGGCCGACACCCAAATGTACCACCAACATATCAGCCCGTTATGCTAAAGCCGTGCCCCTTCACCTTTGTCAAACTGGTGGTCTAACACCACCTACATCACAGTCCCGTCTCTCAAAGACTAGGCCATCCATCTATGACTGATTATCCCAGATCCACTCCTTAGCATCCTTAAGATGCCTCCAGACATGGGGAACAACCTTTCCTAATATCCTGTTTTTGGTCCCCATCAAGTCCCTTTCTGTCCATGGCTGTGTTTGCTAACATTGCCACTGGGTCAAGGCTCATAGGCCTAACCACTAAGTCCCACTATCCTCTGAGAGTTCTTCACCATGTGACTGTATCCTTGTTCACTACACCAGAGGATTTCTCCTCTTCCTTTTCATACTCTGAGATATTGGGACAACATTTTAGAACACCATGGCCCTATGCGAGCCTCATGGGTACTCTCCCCACCTTCCGCCTTTGGGTGCTCTAGCCATAAGCTTAGAGCAAGGTTCCATTGAGCCACGCCAGGTATCCAAGTAAGTAGTGCCACCCATGCTTGGACTAGGAGCATCGACCATTCGATTTCCCAAAGGACCTAGAGCCAACTCTTGAACACTTCACCAAGCTACCTCACTTGTTAGTCCGTATTCACTCTAGCCTTAGACTCCTCAATGGATATATCATCACAACATGTGACCATAGCCTTCCTGGGTCACACTGGCCTTTCCTGGACAAACTAGCTCCACTGGGTCCAACCTCCACACTTTTCCCCCCCCCTAGGGGTTGATTGATTTGGGATTTCACTCAACAGCTTGTCTTAATATTCGGACTCAAACTTGGACTCGGACTCGGACTCGAACTCGGACTCAGTCTCGGTCTTGGTCTCTTGGTCTCGGTCTCGGTCTTGGTCTCAGTCTTGGTCTTGGTTTTGGTCTCAGTCTCTTGGTCTCGGTCTTAGTCTTGGTCTCAATTCCATTTCAGACTCCATCTCAAACTTCATCTATCTTGGACTCCATCTCAGGTCCATATCGGTCTCAATTCCATCTTGGACTCCATCTCGGATTCCATTTCAAACTCCATCTCAGGTCCATCTCAGACTCCATCTCGGGTCCATCTCAAACTCCATCTTGGGTCCATCTTAGATCTATATCAGACTCCATCTTGGGTCCATCTTGAACTCCATCTTGGGTCCATCTTGGACTCCATATGTCATTTGTTGGTCCTCTTGTGTCCCTTTTCTAGAGACTCACTAATTGCTCACTTTGTGCTCGTTCCTCGAGCCCTTTATTGGGAGTTTCACTCCGACTCTTGACTTTTAAAGTTGAAACTTTTAGTCCAAATGTGTTACGCTCATTTCGTTTCCACCTTAGCCTCTTCCATATGGCACCCTTCTGGCTCCATTTTAGGGCTTAGGGAGTTTGTGTTTCACATAGAAATGGGCTAATAAGGGAATGATTTTGGGATCTTGGGAATAATATAAGGTTTTCCTTAGAGAGTTGAGGATATGATTTGAATAAGCATTTGACTTAGTAAATTGGCTAATGTAGTTGTGGTAAACAACTATACTTGGGATCAAAGGAAAGATAGAGACTCCAAAACAATAAAGGAGTCGCAAGATTATCCTCATATAGTTGAGGTTGGTACTCATGAATTTGATACCAAAATTAATGACCATAGGAGGTCAAATACGGATGAGGACACGAGTGTTCCGAATATGACTTTAGGTATCAAAAGTTACTTGTCAGCTAGTTCTTTTGGGTATTCTTTCCTTACTGCCATGACAGCAGAAGGTCGGTATTGTTAGACCTGTTATCAGTTTCCACTTGAGCTAGTTGAGAAACTGGTCAATAGCTGTGAATTTAAATCAGATAAACATAAGGTAGGAACCCTATGTGTTTCTTGCTGAGCATATTTGGCCTGGTTTGAAAAACTCCTATCATTAGCTTGGACTTACTAGTATCAAGAACCCCTATAATATTGAGCTTGGTCCCTCAATATTTGTTAAATGATAGCTTACCATGTTTGCAAAACACCCTCACTATCATGCCTTTTGTGTTAGTCTCATTCCGGTCCCAAATGTTATTTATAGAAAGTATCTAGATTTGCTCATTTGGTATATTCATGGAATGTAGAAATTGTTCTGAACACAATGGTGTTCATCCCATGTCCAAATTTACAATCTAGAGACATTCTATATATAATATGTTTCGAGCTTATTTTAGAGACTATTGTAAGCAACCAAAGGGAACGACTCGAGAGATGATCCATAGGGTTCAAATATAGAGGGAAAGGGCCCATGAACAAGAGTGCACCCCCTTTTTCAATCGGTTAAGGGTCTTGGGATATTTGGGGTTAAGCTTCCTTGGGTTTGAATAATGTTAGGCTGGGAATAGTATTAGACCTCCCGGGAAGTCCAAATTTAGGAGTTTACATTTGGTATCAAAACGAGTCTCGAGTCCGACTCTATTTGTTGGCTAAGGGAATCACACCACATGTTGATTGACATTTGGCTGGTCTAGTTTGCTCCCGCTGGGCTCGACCCGAGGGGTAGGGTGTCAAGAGAGTAGGGCTCTCGGGAGAGTTGTGGCTCTCAGCTTCCATTCATGAGGGCGTGAATTTGCAGGGAAGCGTGGTAGATTGTAAGCAACCAAAGGGAACGACTCGAGAGATGATCCATAGGGTTCAAATATAGAGGGACAGGGCCCATGAACAAAAGTGCACCTCTTTTTCCAATCGGTTAAGGGTCTTGGGATATTTAGGGTTAAGCGTCCTTGGGTTTGAATGGTACTAGACTGGGTGACCTCCCAGGAAGTCCAAACTCAAGAGCTTACAACTAGCTCCTACTACAAAGGGTGGCTAAGGGTGTCTTTGTTTTCCATCCGGCTTGGGTCTAAACCCAAGTTCCACACTATGCTAGCTGGTGGAGTTCCCATATCCTTGCATTAGGCCACTAGTATACTGAAATAGCACTAGATTATATTTGGCTCTGTTTTAGGTGCTAGTTTTGGCATTAGGATGCTGGATACTCTAGGACTGTTCTAGGACCTTATGGGTCTGTGGATTAACCAAGTCCAAAACTGCTAGATGACTCAAGTAGAGTCAAGAGATGGTCCTAAAAGAATTGATGGAAGCATTTGGACTGAGGTGTGTGGTACCCCACGAAGGATGGGGGGGGGGATCATAGGATCCAAGGATGAGAACAGAGGGTATCTCATCGATGGCAAAATGTGCCATGCTAAAGTCGTGGGAAAGGTGTTCCCAAAAGGAAAACAACTTTGACACAAAGTTGTGTGTGACCTCTATGGTGTAGTGCTAACGGATGGTTGGCATGAGAAAGAGTGGCATTGGTCTTGGCAAAGACTTAGACACAAAGAAGAAGTGTCATAGAGGTAGGCTCGTGGAGCCGATGGTGTGGAGACACCAAATGTGCCAAGGTGTGATACCTTGAGGCTATGTTGGTGGGTTCATGAGAACCCCTTGCCAAAGGAATCCCAAGGGAAATGGGAATGGCATAGCCTAAGCTGCAAAGCATGCAGTTGGAGTGCGGTGACCCAGATAATGATGGAGGTGTGAAAGCACCAAGCAATGAGTTGTAGGACTTGACAACTATGAGGCAACTAAGCAAGAGGTGCAAAATAACTGGTTAAACGGGTAGAAGGTAGCTCCCCAAGACTTCTAGCATAGGGAAGTCGGATATACCCTTACGGGGGATAAGTTGCTTATGTTGCGATATAGTAAGTCAATGTCATAAAAGGAAATACTCATTGTCAAGGGAGCCATCATTGGGACACCCAAACACTATAGAACACTAGGAGGTGGTGTTTGATGTCGCGAGAGTAATAAATAAGGCCCAAGGGACTAAGTCCCTAGCGAATGATGGATAGAAGGTGCTATCCAAATGTCCAAGGTTGCGGAGACAGGAGAGGACTGTCTACCCAAGTTGGGCAAAGCCAAAAATGGAATTTTGGCAAGGCTAGTGATGGGCATGTAAAGGCCTATAAGCAACAATGTAATTCCAGTGTGTGGGATTATAAGGTGAGCATACCCGGATTGAGGAACCACTCCCTGGGCTATTGGGTAGGTTCATCCCTAAGAATATTTGCTAAGGCATGATAGAAAGTGCAAAGCTATCCTCTTGGTCTGGAGGAGAATGACCGAAGGAAAGGTGTGAAGCCAAAAAGCAAGAAGTAAGGGGATAGAACCGAACCGTAGGAATCAAAGGGCATAACCAAGGTGGGTTATGCCAGCTGGGAGTGGAGAATCAAATGGGGGCTCGAGGGTGTTGCCGCTAGCAATCGTGATGCCATGAGAGTCTAAAATATGGAATTGTCCATGTTAGACTATGTGGCATTTGGAAGGCTTGCAAAAAGGGAGGCCTTAGCAAGCTGAGGGACAGAGTTCCTTCAAGGTTCCCAAAGACGATTCTAGGTAGCTTAGTACCTAGAAAGGCGAAGTGTAAATGGTTCATGGAATGCGCGAAATCAGAGTGGCGCAGCAAAAGCGTGGTCTTGAAACTTGCCATGAGGCAAGGCTATCAAGGTTAGGGAAGTAGTTCCCGAGTGTTCAAAGAGAGGGCTTTGAACGAAAGTCGATGGTCAAGGACTTTCACGCTTATGCAGGAACCACGTTACAGTGGTCGGAGGACTTGCCAAGCGAGATTGGCACGTCGGGGGAACAAATACCCTAGTTGAAGGTGATAACTTCAAAAAGGGTGGGCCATGGGGCCGAGCATGGAGGAGTCCATGCATGATCACAGACATGTCAAGTGAGAGGACTTGGCAGTGTGGAGGAACTAGGTTCCTAAACTGTGATCTGTAGCGCGCTTTAAAAATAAGTTGGTGCACCGGCGTGGGGAGTCACGCCAGGCATCTTGTGTGATGCCGTCCGTAGATGCATATACAGAGGTTGGGTTCGAGTCCCGACCCTCTAGTGCTTGGGTTCGAGTCCCAAATCACTAGGGCGTGGTGATGGTTTGGAATATGGGGACACTCATATTTTGGTGGTCATGGACTCTCAGTGGGGAGACTGGTTTGGTGGGGAGACTGGTGAGCCTTCAATGTCAGACCATTGACAAATATTGGCTAGGTGCCAAGGAGGGAAATGGTAACACATGCGAGTGTTACTTTACAAAATGGTTTACCGTTCGATGAGGACATCGAACTTCGTCTATGGGTGGTGGAGTTGTGAGACACAAAATCCCTAGGCCCCAAAGTGGAGCTGGAAGGGTGCCACGTGGTAGTGGCCGAAGCGAGAGCCAAACGAGCGTAACACGTTTGGACCAAAAGCTCCGACTTGAAAAGTCAAGAGCGGGAGTGGAACTCCCAACGAAGTGCTCGAGGAACGAGCACGAAGCGAGCAAAAAGCGAGGCTCCAAAAAGGGACCCAAAAAGGACCAACACATGACACGTGGAAGTGTCCGAGATGGACTCGAGTTGGAGTCCGAAGTGGAGTCCGAGATGGACTCGAGTTGGAGTCCGAAGTGGAGTCCGAGATGGACCCGAGTTGGAGTCCGAAGTGGAGTCCGAGATGGAGTCCGAAGTGGAGTCCGAGATGGAGTCCGAGATGGACCCGAGATGGACCCGAGATCGAGTCCGAGATGGACCCGAGATGGACCCGAGATCGAGTCCGAGATGGACCCGAGATAGAGTCCGAGATGGACCGAGACGGAGTCCGATATGGAGTCCGAGATGGAGTCCGAGATGGAGTCCGAGATTGAGTCCGAGATGGACCCGAGATGGAGTTCGAGATTGAGTCCGAGATGGACCCGAGATGGAGTCCGAGATGGAGTTCGAGATCGAGTCCGAGATGGACCCGAGATGGAGTCCGAGATGGACCCGAGATGGAGTCCGAGATGGACCCGAGATGGAGTCTGAGATGGAGTCCAAGATGGATCCAAGATGGAGTCCGAGATGGACCCGAGACCGAGACCGAGACCGAGGCCGAAGCCGAGACCGAGACCGAGTCCGAGTCCGATACCGGGACCGAGACCGAGTCCGAGTCCGAGTTCAAGCCCGAGTCCGAGTCCGAATACTAATACAGGCAGTTGGGTGAAAGCCCAAAGCGATCGTCCCCCAGGGGGGGGGGGGGCTGCAGGGGGTTCCAAAAGTATAGTAGGGAGAGTGTGGGGGTTGGAGCCCAGTGGAGCCAGTTGGGCCAGGAAGGGCCAGTTTGGCCCAGGAAGGACTAGTTTGGTCCAGGAAGGCCATACCCAGTGTTGGGTGATGAGCTGACCACTGGGAAGTCCAAGACTAGAGTGAATACGGACCGACAAGCGGGGTAGCTTAGTGAAGTGTTCAAGAGCCGGCTTTAGTTCCCCCGGGAGATCGACTGGCCGATGCTCCCAGTCCAAGTGTGGGTGGCACTACCTACTTGGATACCTGGTGTGGCTGAACAGAACCCGCTCTAAGCCCATGGCTAGAGCACCCAAGGGCAGAAGGCGAGGAGAGTACCCAGGTGGCTCGCGTAAGGCCACGGTGTTCCGAAATGTTGTCCCAAAGGCCCAGACTGTGGAAAGAAAGAGGAGCAGTCCTCTGGGGTAGTGACCAAGGACACAGTCGCGTGGTGAGGAAGTCCCAGAGGACCGTGGGACTCAGTGGTCGGGCCTGTGAGTCTCGATCCAGTGGCAGTGTTGGCAAACACGGCCAGGGGCAGAAAGGGATCTAGTGGGGACTGACAGAGGGATATTGGGGAAGGCTATTCCCCTTGTCGGTGGGCATCCTAAGGATGCTAAGGAGTGGATCTGAGATGACCACTCACGGATGGTTTGCCTAGTCTTGGGGAGCCAAGACGGTGATGCAAGTGGTATTGGACTACTAGTGTGGCAAAGGTGATTGGGCATGGCCTTAGCGTAACGGGCTGCTATGTCGGTGATACCTTTGAGTGTCGGTCATGGGATCGGACACGTGGAGCACTTGGACCAAGTGCAAATGTTGAGTGGCATGGATGCCATTCTCGGGGCTAGCAAGTCCCAAGTCCTAGATTGGACTTATGGAGGTTGTGAATGAGACTCCTCCAAGTGGTCGGAGGTGTGGTTAAGTGACTAAAGTAGAATGGAAAATTTAGTCGCTTACAGAGTTATTCCATGTACCATGGGTAAAAGTAAACCTCTCTTGGGTTTGCTATGAGTGGCAAATAGGCTGGTCCGTAACTATTTAGCACAACACTAGTGGATCCTTCTTAGGTATGATTACAAGTGGATCAATTAAGACTGTAGGGATTAATCTATTGATTCAAATAGTCATTGCCGTGCTCTTTCATAAATTTTTTTTGGATTACACTAAAAGTAATGCTAACACAAGCTTGAGGTTTAGTCAAAGATAAGACCGAAAAGAGAGTTGTTAGGGATGAAGGATCAAACATGTAAATCATCCTCTCTTCTTGCAAATATAATTTGTAACGAGATTTGACTCATTGCCCATGGTCACATTATACAATCAAGAATCCTTATCTTGATGCATGTTGGTTATGATGGTCTTAGAAGTGGTGAATAGCAGTGGAGCACTATACCATTTTCTTTAGATTTACTATTGAAGACTTGGGTTACAATGTTTAATTCTTTTTTGGAGAATGTTCGCATAGAACTTCGACATTTCCAGCAAGGGAAAATTATGCTTGCGGACTATATTGAGAAGATTGAGCAAAAAATCCAAGGCAAGAACCATGGTATAGTAAAAAAACACCCTCGAGAAGTTAGAAAAGAAACTATGAAAGTAAAAGTGAAAAAAAGGAAGTAAAGGAAAAAAAGAGAAGAGGAACACCTCACTAGATGAAGTGTTTGAGGTGAAAGTGGTTGTGAGGATGTGGAAGTTCACATTTATCAGCATTTGCTAGCATGTATGCTTTGCCTCCAATGTGTTGCTGGACGAAGTAAGGGCCAGTCTAACAAGGAGAGAACTTTGAAGTTGGTGTGAACTCCTTGAATAGAATGAGGTTGCCATCCTCAAATAGTTTAGCTGACTACTAGTGATTGATGACTAACTTAATCTTTTGCATGCCTCTAATGAGATGTTTAGCTATGGCTTGTCACTGTTCTTCCAAGGCGAGAACCTCCAAGTCACATACATGAAGTTTCTCCTCATCATTAATTTGCATCTGTGTTGTATATTGAAGTTAATGGGGTGGAGACCAAATGTCTTAAGGGATGAGGCCTTGAAGTCAAGTTAGCTAGTTCACAAGAACCTTTGCCAAAGGAATCTCAATAGAAACAGGATTGGCATAGCCTAAGTTAGAAGGCATGCAATTTGAGTGTGTGGACCCAAATAATGATGGAGGTGTGGAATCACCAGCAATGAGTTGTGGAATTTGACAACTATGAGGCAACTAAGCAAAATATATGGCATAATTAATTGGGTTGGTAGAAGTTAACTTCCTAAGACTTTTTATTGGGATAAGAAGGTTAAATATATTTCATGGGGGGATAAATTACATATGTTGCGATATAGTAAGTCAATGTCATAAAGAGAAATGCTCATTGTCAAAAAAGGCCATCATTGGGACACTTAAACACTCTAAAACACCAGGAATTGGTGTTTAATTACATGAAGGTTTTAGATAAAGCCCAAGGGACTAAGTCCCTAGTGAATAATGGATAGAAGGTGTTATCAATATCTAAGATTGTGGAGATGGGAAAAATCTGTCTATCCAAATTAGACAAAGCCAAAAGGTATTTTGATATGGCTAGCAATGGGTATAAAGATGCCCATGTAGAGCGACATTAATTTTAGTGTGTAGTATTACAAGGTGAGCATGTCCAAATTGAGCAACCACTCCCTAAGCTAACGGGTAAATTCATCTCTAAGAATACTTACTAAGGCATAGTAGAAAGTGCAAAGCTATCCTTTTAATCTAGAGGAGAATAACCAAAGGAAACATGTGATAGCAAAAACAAATAGTAAAAGGATAGAATTAAACTATAGAAATCGAAGGGTATAACCAAGGATAGTTATGCAAGTTGGGAGTGGAGAATTAATAGGTGCTTGAAGGTGTTGTTACTAGCAACTGTGATACCATAGAGAGTCTAAAGTATGGAATTGTCCATATTAAACCATATAATAATTAAAAGATTTGCAAAAGGAGATGCTTTAGCAAGCTAAGGGATAAAGTCCCTTCAAGATTCCTAAAGACAATTCTAGGTAGGTTAGTTCATAGAAAGACAAGTGTAAATGGTTCAAAAAATGTGCGAAATTAAAGTGGTGCAATAGAAGTGTGGTCTTGAAGCTTGTTATGAGGTGACGCTATCAAGGTTGGGAGATAATCCTTGAGGATTTAAAGAGATAGCTTTGAACGAAAGTCGATGGTTAAGGATGTACTTATGCTTGAATCCATATTGCGCTAGTCGGGTGGCTTGCTAAGCGCGATTTGCAAGTCGAGGGAACAAAGACCCTAGCTGAAGGTGTTGACTTCAAAAGGGGTGGCCCATGAGGCCAAGCATGGAGGAATCCATGCATGATTACAAACTTGCCAATTGAGATCACATGGTAGTTCGGAAGAACTAGGTTTTTAAATTGTGATCTATAGCACACTTTGGGTATAAATTGGTGCACCGGCATAGAGAATAACACCAAGCATCTTGGGTGATGCTGCCCGTAGATGCATCTGCGAAGGTTGGGTTTGAGTCCTAACCCTTTAGTGCTTGCGTTCGAGTCCCAACTCACTAGGGTATAGTGATGGTTTGGAATATAAGGACACTCATTTTGTGGTAGTCATGGACTCTCAGTAAGGAGACTGGCTTAGGCACACTGCCAAGTGGGGGATGCCTCGGAGTCGTAATGCACAGTTAAATTTCTTAATGTGAAATTTCTATATATTTAACTTGAACATTTTCATGCAAATGACACCAAGGATGTGGTGAATGAAATCGGGACACCTAGTCTCAGTTAATATGGACCCTTGGCCGAAAGGGCTGGCTTGGGTGCACTGCCAAGTGTTGTGGATGCCCCTGGGGTCATAGTCAACAATTTAAAAATCTAGAAGACCTAGTACCCATTGGTAAACCTATTAAGGTGTCAAGGAGTTAAGATGTCAAGGTGATCTTGTTTCTAACTAAGTAAGAGGTCCATATTTGGTTAAGGAATAAGATTCATGGTTCAAAGTGTTAATTTGAACTATTAGTAATAGTGTGACTTAGTAATGACTTAGTAATGGTGCAGCCATATGGCAAGTGTAGCACACGTGGTTTTTACCCTTTATCCTATGGTGAGTTACAATAGGATAACCACGAAGACTCCATGTGCCATATGTCATATGCCATGTGCCACATGCCACGTGTCCAAAGGACAGCAGAGTGGAACCTAAGTATCAGAGCCTTGGGCTATTGAATGAAGGAACAGAACCAAACTCCTAAGCATGGAGCCAAGGAGCGAAGGAATTGGAGCACGAAGCAACTCCTGAGCATACAGCCCAAGCAGTAGAGGGATAGAAGTACAGAATGGCTTGCAACAGTCTGTTGTAAGCGACTAATTTTTCCATTCTACTTTAGTCACTTAACCACACCTCCGTCCACTTGGAGGAGTCTCATTCACAACCTCCATAAGTCCAACTCAGGACTTGGGGCTTGCTAGCCCCGAGAATGGCATCCATGCCACTCAACCTTAGCACTTGGTCCAAGTGCTCCACGTGTCCGATCCCATGATCGACACCCCAAGGTACCACCGACGTATCGGCCCGTTACGCTAAGGCCATGCCCAATTACCTTGGTCACACTGGTGGTCCAACACCACCTGCATTCCAATCCCGTCTCTCAAAGACTAGGTCATTCGTCCATGAGGGATCATCCCAGATCCACTTCTTAACATCCTTAGGATGCCTACAGACATGGGGAATAGCCTTCCCCAATATCTCTGTTCCGGTCCCCACCAAGTCCCTTTCTGTCCTTGGCTGTGTTCGCCAACACTGCCACTGGGTCAAGGCCCACTGGCTCGACCACTAAGTCCCACTATCCTCGAGGACTTCCTCACTGTGTGACTGTGTCCTTGGTCACCCCACCAGAGGGCTACCCCTCTTCCTTTCCACAGTCTGGGACTTTGGGACACCATTTCGGAACACCGTGGCCTTACGCGAGCCACCTGGGTACTCTCCCCACCTTTCGCCTTTAGGTGCTCTAGCCATGGGCTTAGAGCGAGGTTCCGTTGAGCCACGCCTGGTATCCAAGTAGGTAGTGCCACCCACACTTGGACTGGGAGCATCGGCCAGTCGATCTCCCGGGGGAACTAGAGCCGGCTCTTGAACACTTCACCAAGCTACCCCGCTTGTCGGTCTGTGTTCACTCTAGTCTTGGACTTCCCAGTGGGCAGCTCATCACCCAACACTGGGTCCGGCCTTCCTGGGCCAAACTGGCCTTTCCTGGCCAAACTGGCTCCACTGCAGTCCTCCCCCTACTATACTTTTGGAGCTCACCAAACCCCCCAGGGTCTGGGAGACGAACGCTTTGGGCTTTCACCCTCTCAGGCTCCGGACTCGGACTCGGACTCGGACTCGGACTCGGACTCGGACTCGGACTCGGATTCGGACTCGGACTCGGACTCGGGCTCGGGCTCGGGCTCGGTCTCGGCCTCGGCCTCGGTCTCGGTCTCGGTCTCGGTCTCGGTCTCGGTCTCGGTCCCGGTCTCGGTCTCGACTTCGGACTCCATCTCGGACTCCATCTCGGACTCCATCTCGGACTCCATCTCGGACTCCATCTCGGGTCCATCTCGGGTCCATCTCGGACTCCATCTCGGGTCCATCTCGGACTCCATCTCGGACTCCATCTCGGGTCCATCTCGGACTCCATCTCGGGTCCATCTCGGACTCCATCTCGGACTCCATTTCGGGTCCATCTCGGGTCCACCTCGGACTCCATCTTGGACTCCATCTCGGACTCCATCTCGGGTCCATCTCCGACTCCTCTTCGGACTCCAACTCGGGTCCATCTCGGGTCCACCTCGGACTCCACTTCGGACTCCATCTCGGACTCCATCTCGGGTCCATCTCGGACTCCACTTCGGACTCCAACTCGGGTCCATCTCGGACTCCACTTCGGACTCCAACTCGGGTCCATCTCGGACTCCACTTCGGACTCCAACTTGAGTCCATCTCGGACACTCCCACGTGTCATGTGTTGGTCCTTTTGGGTCCCTTTTTGGAGCCTCGCCTTTTGCTCGCTTCGTGCTCGTTCCTCGAGCACTTCGTTGGGAGTTCCACTCCCGCTCTTGACTTTTCAAGTCGGAGCTTTTGGTTCAAACGTGTTACGCTCGTTTGGCTCTCGCTTCGGCCACTACCATGTGGCGCCCTTCCGGCTCCACTTTGGGGCCTAGGGATTTTGTGTCTCACAACTCCACCACCCATAGACGAAGTTCGATGTCCTCATCGAACGGTGAACCATTTTATAAAGTAACACCCGCATGTGTTACCATTTCCATCCTTGGCGCGTAGCCAATATTTGTCAATGGTGTGACATTGAAGGCTCACCATGCCTTCTCCATATTCATCAATGGTTGGACATTGAAGGCTCACCATGCCTTTTGCATATCCTCTAAGGAGGGTAGTCTCTCCAACTTAGAGACTGATTGGACCACATATAGTGGTTCTCTCCTTTTATTGGTTTAGTTCTCGCTAAACCTCTTAGAGACCCTTCTCTAAGTCAATCCCACTACTCCTTCTCGAGTAGTCTCAATTTCCATCGATATAACCTTTGCACTTTGGAACTTTGAATTTTGACTTCTTGGAGTCAATTTCCTAGGTGTCTCCGACACCTTGCCTTGCACCTTTTGTGCAACTCCACTTCCCATCCTAGGAAGTTCTCTACTCTAAGGCACCATCATCCTCTCTTCTATTTCGTGCCAAAGTTCCAGTTATCATACTTTGTGCTAGGGCTGTTCATGGCCCTATCATTTGGCTACCTTACCGCTCCCTCCCTTGGAGCTTCCACTTTCGCCAAATTGGAGCATTTCGGAATCCCTCCTTGGAAACACACTTCCTTTCCCACAACTTGTTAGCGTCCAACACATTAGTGTTCCTCGCCTAACTTTGTCACTTGGATTCCTTCCAAGGGATTCCACGGCCCTATCTTGGCCACTCATCTTTTGCTCCTATCCATTGATTGTTGCACCAAGCAACATCGAATCTCTACCTCCCTCCTTGAGGTATTGTTTCGATTCCATAGCAAAGACTCTTCTTTGCCAAGTCCGGAGGATGTTCACCCCTAGAACGTCTCTTTAGCATCTTCTGCTATGGGCTCTATCCACGGCCCAACTTCGTGACCCTCCCATGGGTCTTTTATAAAGACTACTTTCTTCGGACTCACTATGCCATCGCACGGACATAGTTTATTTCCCTTAGGTGCTCTTCCCACTTGGTCATCACGACCAAGCCACACCACCTTAAACAGTTCAATTTCAACATTTTTAACCAGGAACTTCATTCCTTAACCAACCAAGGACCTTGTCCTTATCTGGCCATAAGATCACCTAGTGATCTCACCTTAGCACCTTAACAGAGTTGCCAAGAGGTACTTGGTCTTCTAGACCTCTAAGTTGTTGACTATAACCCCGGGGGCATCCCCCACACTTGGCGGTGCACCCAAGCCAGCCCTTACGGCCAAGGGTTCATAGCAACTGAGATTAGGTGTCCCCATCTCACTCACCACGACCTTGGTGCCACTTGCACCAAAGCGTTCAAGTTAGATATGCTGAGCTTTCACACTAAGCAATCTAACCGTGCATCACGACTCCGAGGCATCCCTCGCTTGGCGGTGTGCCCAAACCAGTCTCCCCACTGAGAGTCCATGACCACCGAAATATGAGTGTCCTCATATTCCAAACCATCACCACGCCCTAGTGATTTGGGACTCGAACCCAAGCACTAGAGGGTTGGGACTCGAACCCAACCTCCGTATATGCATCTACGGACGGCATCACACAAGATGCCTGGCGTGACTCCCCACGCCGGTGCACCAACTTATTTTTAAAGCGCGCTACAGATCACAGCTTAGGAACCTAGTTCCCCCACACTGCCAAGTCCCCTCACTTGACATATCTGTGATCATGCATGGACTCCTCCATGCTCGGCCCCATGGCCCACCCTTTTTGAAGTTATCACCTTCAACTAGGGTATTTGTTCCCCCGACGTGCCAATCTCGCTTGGCAAGTTCTCCGACCACTGTAACATGGTTCCTGCATAAGCGTGAAAGTCCTTGACCATCGACTTTCGTTCAAAGCCCTCTCTTTGAACACTCGGGAACTACTTCCCTAACCTTGATAGCCTTGCCTCATGGCAAGCTTCAAGACCACGCTTTTGCTGCGCCACTCTGATTTCGCGCGTTCCATGAACTATTTACACTTGGCCTTTCTAGGTACTAAGCTACCTAGAATCGTCTTTGGGAACCTTGAAGGAACTCTGTCCCTCAGCTTGCTAAGGCCTCCCTTTTGCAAGCCTTCCAAATGCCACATAGTCTAACATGGACAATTCCATAACTTAGACTCTCCATGGCATCACGGTTGCTAGCGGCAACACCCTCGAGCCCCCACTTGATTCTCCACTCCCAGCTGGCATAACCAACCTTGGTTATGCCCTTCGATTTCTATGGTTCAGTTCCATCCCAATACTACTTGCCTTTGGCTTCACACCTTTCCTTCGGTCATTCTCCTCCAGATCAGGAGGATAGCTTTGCACTTTCTATCATGCCTTAGCAAGTATTCTTAGGGATGAACCTACCCAATAGCCCAGGGAGTGGTTCCTCAATCTGGGTATGCTCACCTTATAATCCCACACACTGGGATTACATTGTTGCTTATGGGCCTTTACATGCCCATCACTAACCTTGCCAAAATTCCATTTTTGGCTTTGTCCAACTTGGGTAGACAGTCCTCTCCTGTCTCCGCAACCTTGGACATTTGGATAGCACCTTCTATCCATCATTCGCTAGGGACTTAGTCCCTTGGGCTTTATCCATTGCCCTCGCGTCATCAAACACCACCTTCTGGTGTTCTAGAGTGTTCGGGTGTCCCAATGATGGCTTTCTTGACAATGAGTATTTCCTTTTATGACATTGACTTACTATATCGCAACACAAGCAACTTATCCCCCGTAAGGGTATATCCAACTTCCCTATGCTATTAAGAAGTCTTGGGTAGCTACCTTCTACCCGTTTAACCAGTTATTTTGCACCTCTTGCTTAGTTGCCTCATAGTTGTCAAGTCCTACAACTCATTGCTTGGTGCTTTCACACCTCCATCATTATCTGGGTCACCACACTCCAACTGCATGCTCTGCAGCTTAGGCTATGCTATTCCCATTTCCATTGGGATTCCTTTGGCAAGGGGTTCTCATGAACCCACCAACATAGCCTCAAGGTATCACACCTTGGCACATTTGGTGTCTCCACACCATCGGCTCCACGAGCCTACCTCTATGACATTTCCCCTTCGTGTCTAAGTCTTTGCCAAGACCAACACCGCTCTTTCTCATGCCAACCATCCGTTAACACTGCACCATAGAGGTCACACACAACTTTATGTCAAAGTTGTTTTCTTCTGAGAACACCTTTCCCATAACTTTAGCATGGCACATTTTGCCATTGATGAGATACCCTCTGTTCTCATCCTTGGATCCTATGATCCCCCCCCATCCTTTGTGGGGTACAACACACCTCAGTCCAAATGCTTCCATCAGTCCTTTTAGGACCATCCGTTGACTCTACTTGAGTCATCCAGCAGTTTTGGACTTGGTTAATCCACAGACCCGTAAGGTGCTACTTGTGAGGCACTAGCTCACTGGAATACACTTCTTGCATTCCTGTCCTACTCAAAAGGACTATTTTCACAAGTGTTACTCCGACACTTGATTTTGTTCTCTGGGGGCAACCTTTGCCCCTTAGGACTACTTGTCCATGTGATGAGAACACCAACTCATCCACTTAATACACCCCCAACTCCTTGGGTTGTTCCAGCATTTATTAGAGGTAGCCCCAGCTACCTTTTCAAGGACTTGAGTCCTCTTCCGTATTTGACTTCCCACGGTCATTACTTCTGGTCTCACATTCATGAGCACCAACCTCAACTATATGAGGAAAATCTTGTGACTCCTTTATTGCTTTGGAGTCTTTATCTTTCCCATGATCCCAACTGCAGTTGTTTACCACAACTACATTAGCCAGTTTGCTAAGTCAAACGCTCATCTGGATCACATCCTCAACTCTTTGAGGAAAACCATATACTGTTCCCAAGATCCCAAAGTCGTTCCATCATTGGCCCTTTTCTATCCACCACCTCGTCTACAAGTTCACACATGAACTGTAATGGAGAGCCATGTCTTCCCGACTTGCTACTCCTCAAGGATAGGCCCACTCCTCGGACCTTCCGATGCCAACACTAGTGGTGATATACTTGAGCACCAATAAAAGTCGGACTAAGGAACAGCTCCGATACCAAGTTGTAAGCGACTAATTTTTCCATTCTACTTTAGTCACTTAACCACACCTCCGTCCACTTGGAGGAGTCTCATTCACAACCTCCATAAGTCCAACTCAGGACTTGGGGCTTGCTAGCCCCGAGAATGGCATCCATGCCACTCAACCTTAGCACTTGGTCCAAGTGCTCCACGTGTCCGATCCCATGATCGACACCCCAAGGTACCACCGACGTATCGGCCCGTTACGCTAAGGCCATGCCCAATTACCTTGGTCACACTGGTGGTCCAACACCACCTGCATTCCAATCCCGTCTCTCAAAGACTAGGTCATTCGTCCATGAGGGATCATCCCAGATCCACTCCTTAACATCCTTAGGATGCCTACAGACATGGGGAATAGCCTTCCCCAATATCTCTGTTCCGGTCCCCACCAAGTCCCTTTCTGTCCTTGGCTGTGTTCGCCAACACTGCCACTGGGTCAAGGCCCACTGGCTCGACCACTAAGTCCCACTATCCTCGAGGACTTCCTCACTGTGTGACTGTGTCCTTGGTCACCCCACCAGAGGGCTACCCCTCTTCCTTTCCACAGTCTGGGACTTTGGGACACCATTTCGGAACACCGTGGCCTTACGCGAGCCACCTGGGTACTCTCCCCACCTTTCGCCTTTAGGTGCTCTAGCCATGGGCTTAGAGCGAGGTTCCGTTGAGCCACGCCTGGTATCCAAGTAGGTAGTGCCACCCACACTTGGACTGGGAGCATCGGCCAGTCGATCTCCCGGGGGAACTAGAGCCGGCTCTTGAACACTTCACCAAGCTACCCCGCTTGTCGGTCTGTGTTCACTCTAGTCTTGGACTTCCCAGTGGGCAGCTCATCACCCAACACTGGGTCCGGCCTTCCTGGGCCAAACTGGCCTTTCCTGGCCAAACTGGCTCCACTGCAGTCCTCCCCCTACTATACTTTTGGAGCTCACCAAACCCCCCAGGGTCTGGGAGACGAACGCTTTGGGCTTTCACCCTCTCAGGCTCCGGACTCGGACTCGGACTCGGACTCGGACTCGGACTCGGACTCGGACTCGGATTCGGACTCGGACTCGGACTCGGGCTCGGGCTCGGGCTCAGTCTCGGCCTCGGCCTCGGTCTCGGTCTCGGTCTCGGTCTCGGTCTCGGTCTCGGTCCCGGTCTCGGTCTCGACTTCGGACTCCATCTCGGACTCCATCTCGGACTCCATCTCGGACTCCATCTCGGACTCCATCTCGGGTCCATCTCGGGTCCATCTCGGACTCCATCTCGGGTCCATCTCGGACTCCATCTCGGACTCCATCTCGGGTCCATCTCGGACTCCATCTCGGGTCCATCTCGGACTCCATCTCGGACTCCATTTCGGGTCCATCTCGGGTCCACCTCGGACTCCATCTCGGACTCCATCTCGGACTCCATCTCGGGTCCATCTCCGACTCCTCTTCGGACTCCAACTCGGGTCCATCTCGGGTCCACCTCGGACTCCACTTCGGACTCCATCTCGGACTCCATCTCGGGTCCATCTCGGACTCCACTTCGGACTCCAACTCGGGTCCATCTCGGACTCCACTTCGGACTCCAACTCGGGTCCATCTCGGACTCCACTTCGAGACTCCAACTTGAGTCCATCTCGGACACTCCCACGTGTCATGTGTTGGCCCTTTTGGGTCCCTTTTTGGAGCCTCGCCTTTTGCTCGCTTCG
>NW_003314351.1:711827-745872 GCF_000143415.4 Selaginella moellendorffii
AATCTTTAAGCCCCAAGTGGAGCCGAAAGCGTGCCATGTGGAAGTGGCCCAAGCGAAGGCCAACCAAGTGTAACACGTTTGGACCAAAAGCTCCAACTTGAAAAGTCAAGAGTGGGAGTGGAACTCCCAACAAAGTGTTCGAGGAACGAGCACGAAGCGAGCAATAAGCGAGGCTCTAAAAAAGGACCCAAGATGGAGTCCGAGATGGACCCGAGATGGAGTCTGAGATAGAGTTTGAGATGGAGTCTAAGATAGAGTTCGAGATGGACCCGAGATGGAGTCCAAGATGGAGTCCAAGATGGATCCGAGATGGACTTGAGATGGAGTCCGAGATGGAGTCTAAGATGGACACGAGATGGAGTCCGAGATGGACCTAAGATGGAACCGAGATGGAGTCTTAAATGGACCTGAGATGGAGTCCAAGATGGACCTGAGATGGAGTCCGAGATGGAGTCTGAGATGGAAAAAAGACCAAAACTGAGACCAAGACCGAGATGAGCATGAAGCAAGCAATAAGTGAGGCTCTAAAAAGGGACCCGAGATGGAGTCCAAGATGGAGTCTGAGATGGACCCGAGATGGACTTGAGATGGAGTTGAAGATGGAGTCTAAGATGAAGTCCGAGATAGACCCGAGATGGAGTCTGAGATGGAACCGGGACCGAGACCGAGACCAACATCGGGACCGAGTCCATGTCCGACTCCGAGTTCGAGTCCAAATACTAATACAGACAATTGGATGAAAGCCCAAAGCAATCGTTCCCTAGGGGGGGAGGCTGTGGGGGGTTCCAAAAGTATAGTAGGGAGAGTGTGGGGGTTGGAGCCTAGTGGAGCCAATTTGGCCAGGAAAGGCCAATTTGGCCCAGGAAGGCTGTACCCAGGTGTTGAGGTGATGAGCTGACCACTGAGAAGTCCAAAACTAGAGTGAATACGGATCAACAAGCGGGGTAGTTTGGTGAAGTGTTCAAAAGCTGGCTCTAGTTCCCCCGGGAGATCGAATGGTCGATGCTCCCAGTCCAAGTGTGGGTGGCACTACCTACTTGGATACCTGGTGTGTCTCAACAGAGCCCATGGCTAGAGAACCCAAAGGTGGAAGGCGGGGAGAGTACCCATGAGGCTCACATAGGGCCACAGTGTTCCGAAATGTTGTCCTAAAGGCCCAGACTATGGAAAGGAAGAGGAGTAGTCCTCTTGTGTAGTGACCAAGGATACAGTTGTGTGGTGAGGAAGTCTTAGAGACCCATGGGACTTAGTGGTCAGGCCTGTCGGCCTCAATCCAATTGCAGTGTTGGCGAACACGGCCATGGGCAGAAAGGGACTTAGTGGGGACCGGAAAAGGGATATTGGGGAAGGCTATTCCCCATGCCTGCAAGCATCCTAAGGATGCTACGGAGTGGATCTGGGATGATCACTCATGGACGGATGGCCCAGTCTTTGAGAGACGGGACTATGATGTAGGTGGTGTCAGACCACTAGTGTGACCAAGGTGAATGAGTATAGCCTTAATGTAACGGGCTGATATGTCAGTGGTACCTTGGGGTGTCAGTCATGGGATCGGACACGTGGAGCACTTGGACCAAGTGCAATGGTTGAGTGGCATGGATGTCATTCTTGGGGCTAGCAAGTCTCTAAGTCCAAAATAGGACTTACGGAGGTTGTGAGTGAGACTCCTTCGAGTGGTCGGAGGTGTGGTTAAGTGACAAAAGTAGAATGGAAAATTTAGTCACTTACATAGTCCCAGAGCATCCAGCATCCTATTGCCAGGAGCAATACGCAAAATGGAGCCAAATAGAATTTGGTGCTATTTCAATATACCGGTGGCCTAATGTAAGGATATGGGTACTCCACTAGCTAGCATGGTATGGAACTTGGGCTTAGACCCAAGTCGGATACAGAACAAGAATAGGCACACAAGCGGGAGCTAGACTATGTTTCAAGCTAGTTGACCATGCCTGACCTACCCACTATCCCTAGTTTACATTTGGAACCCCCTATAGTGCCCCTCCACCCTGCCCTTAGCCACCCTTAGTACCAGGAGTTAGTCTTTGGGACAAGCTTGAAACTTACTAAATATGGAATGTCTCTAGATTGCAAATTTGGACACGGGATAAACACCATTGTGTTCAAGACAATCTCTCCATTCCATAGATATGCCAAATGAGCAAATCTAAACATTTTCTATAAATACTATTTGGGACCAGAATGAGACTAACACAAAAGGCATGATAGCAAGGGTGTTTAGCAAACACAGTAAACTATCATGTAGCAATATTAAAGGACTAGACTGAATATAGGTAGAGTAATGGTAAGGGAAGCACCAAAGAACTTGGAATATAGCCTAAGCTAAGTGAGGAACCTCCATACAAATGGCAATGTATCTTGAGCAAAAAACCCAAGGCAAGAACCATGGTATAGTAGAAAAACACCCTCTAGAAGTTAGAAAAGAAACTATGAAAGTAAAAGTGAAAGAAAGGAAGTAAAGGAAAAAAAAGAGAAGAAGAACACCTCACTAGATGAAGTGTTTGAGGTGAAAGTGGTTGTGAAGATGTGGAAGTTCACATTTATCAGCATTTGCTAGCATGTATGCTTTGCCTCCAATGTGTTGCTGGACGAAGTAAGGGCCAGTCTAACAAGGAGAGAACTTTGAAGTTGGTGTGAACTCCTTGAATAGAATGAGGTTGCCATCCTCAAATAGTTTAGCTGACTACCAGTGATTGATGACTAACTTAATCTTTTGCATGCCTCTAAGGAGATGTTTAGCTATGGCTTGTCACTGTTCTTCCAAGGCGAGAACCTCCAAGTCACATGCATGAAGTTTCTCCTCATCATTAATTTGCATCTCTATTGTATATTGAAGTAAAATTAAAAGTGATGGCACTTGGATCACCACTGGAAGCACAGCCTTTATTCTATAGATGAGAGAGAATGGAGTTGTGGAGATGGATGTCTTGAAGGATATGTAAAATGCCCATAACATTGTAACCACGTGCTTGTGTCAATGCCTCAGGAAATCCTCCACAAGCTTTGAGATGATGGTTAATATTTTGTTGGTAGACTCTGCTTGGCCATTGCATTTAGGATAGTAGCTACTTCTCTTCACGTGCTTGACCTGTATTTGTTGGAGAAGATGCTGCATCACTTGTCCAAGGAAGCTGTTGCCACAATTGGAAATTAGAACCATAGGAACTCCAAATTGGCAAATGATGTGCTTATAGACAAACTTTGCTGTAAACTATTGATCTACTTATCATAGAGGAATGGCCTTGCCCCATTTTGTGAAGTAGTCCATTGCTATGATGATATATCACTATCCTTTTGAGCTCGTGGACTGATTGGGCTGACAAAGTCAAGTCCCAATTGGAAAAAGGGACCAAGAGAAGTGATGAGCTAGAAAGGAAGGCATGGAACATGGCTTCAAGGAGTGAACTACTAGCATTGCTCACATGCCTATACATACTCTAAACTATCCTAGTAAATCCAAGGCCAAAAGTAGCTGTGGCACAAAAGAAGTTGTGTTGTGACCCATCCCAAGAAATGCACCATATAAGAATGGAAAGGATGAAGCAGTTCAAGGATCTTATGTTTAAGATTCTATTGGGAACTTGCCTAAATCCAAGTACACTACAATGTGCTATAAGGCTGTTGGGACCACAAAGGAGGTAGCCTCAGCAACCAAGACAAAAATCCCTAAATCCCAAAGTAAAGCTGAAAGTGAGTTATGTAATAGTGGCTGAAGTTGAAGTCTAACGAGCATAATATATTTGGAACAAAAGCTCCAACTTGAAAAGTCAAGAGTGGGAGTGGAACTCCCAAAAACGTGCTTGAAGAAGGAGCATGAAGCGATTGATAAGCAAGTTTCTAGAAAAGGAGAAAAGAAGGACTAACACTTGGAGGTGTCATAACATGTGGAAATGTTAGGATCAAGTTCGAGACCAAGTCCAAGATAAAATCTAAGACCAAATTCAAGATTGAGTCCAAAACTGAGACAAAGACTAAAACCAAGTTTGAGTATGAGTTCGAATTTGAGCCAAAGGGGTAAAAGCCCAAAGTGATTGTCTCCCAAACCTTGGGGGGTTGGTAAGTTCCTGCAGGATAGTAGGGGGATGACTCTAGGGGAATCAATGTGATCAAAGAAGCTATACTTTAGGTGATGATATAAACACTAGGCAATCCATGGCTAGAGTGTACATGGATGGACAAGTGGGGTGATTGGTGAAGTGTTCAAGAGCCAACTCATTTGGGAAACTGAATTGTCAATACTCCCAATTCAAGTGTGGGTGGTACTACTTACATGGATACCTTGTAGGGCTCATCAAAACCTCACTCTAGTGATATAGTTGAAGCACCCTAGTGGCGGAAGGTGGGGAGAGTACTTATAAGGTTTATGTTAGATTGTGGTTTTTCGAAATGTCATTCCAAAGTCCTTAATAGCGGAAAGGAAGAGAAGTGGCTCTCTTTTTTAGTAACCAAGAGTATGGTTATGTGGTGAGGAAGTCCTAGAGATTAATGGGACTTAATGGTCGGGCCTTTAGGCCTTAACTGAGTGGTGGTGTTGGTAAACATTACTACATATGAAGAGGGACTTAGTGAGGATTGAAGAAGGGATTGTAAGGAACCAACTCGCCGAGGTGTCGTAGGCTAAATGAACCCCGAAAGCATGACCAAAATGACAAAGAGTTTATTGGATGGGACCAAGTTGAAGATCGAGTCCAAGACCGACTCTGAGACCGAGTTCGAGATATAGTCCGGAATCGAGTCCGAGGCCGACTCGGGGACCGAGTTCGAGACGGAGTCCGAGATCCGAAATCGAGTTCGAGACCGAGTCCGAGGTCGGGTCCAAGATCGGGTCCGAGATGGAGTCTGAGATCGAGTCCGAGACCGAATCTGAAGTCGGATCCGAAATCGAGTCCGAGATCGAGCCAGAGACTAAGTCCAAATACTAATACGGGTCAAGGGGTGAAAGCCCAAAGCGTGCGTCTCCGGGGGGGGGGGGGGGGCTGCAGGGGGTTCCAAAAGTATAGTAGGGATAGTGAGGTCCAAGAACCAGTTTTGAAGGGACTCTCCAGTGGGGCTTCCAAACCGACTTGAGGTTGAAACTGGGACCGAGGGGCCTTGGGTGGGAGTGAGTATGGACTTGGTTGGTGCTAGAGGGGCCATCCAAGGAAGTGCTCAAGAGCAGCTCCCACTCCCGAAAGGGAAACCGACTGTGGTGCTCCCGGCTCATGTGGAGTGGTGCCCCACTTGAGTACCACATGGCTCATTGGTCCTCGCCCTTCCTAGGGGCTTGGGCCTTCCTTCTGGATGGAAGTGGGGGGGTAGAGGTACCCATACCGGGCCATTAGGCCACGGTGTTTTGCCCCGGCGTCCCGAAGCAAGTGTTGCACCCAAGACTTGGGATTTAGAGGGTCCCATGATCAAGTCTTGTGGTACCAAGGGGTGTTAGGAACCTGGAGGCTTGGTGTGCTTGGCTGCTTGTGCCTGCGGGGAGTGTAGCCGAACCTTAAGTCCAGTCTAACCCGGGGAGGGGGATTGGGAGAGATTGGGAATCCGTGGATGGATGGCTAACGCTCCGTTGCTCATGCAGTGAGTAGCTGAAACCAAGTAAGACCAAGTAGGAGTTGGTACCATTTGCGGGAACCTTGGCGGGGGAACTTAGCAAAAGCCAAGGCAGTGTTGGACGGATAGACGAGGTAAGCGGGCAAATTGAAAAGGAAAAATTTGTGGCTTACAGGGATATTGAGGGATGTTATTCTTCATATCTTAGAGCATTCTAAGGATGCTAAGGTATGGTTATAGGAGGACCACTTATAGAGAGATGGTTTAGATTTGGAAAGGCATGGGTAGTCTTGGACTACCAATGAGACAGTGAAAATGAATATGGGTTTACCATAAAGGGCTAGCATATTGATAGTACCTTTGAGTGTCTTAAGTGGGATTAAAACGTGGAGCACTTAAACCAAGTGCAAAGTTGGTATAGCTTTGAGATCACCTCTAGGGCTCAAGTTGGGATGAGGAACTATGAAGGTTATGAGTGAGACTTCTCCAAATGGTCAAAGGTGTAATTAAGTGACTAAAGTAGAATGAAAATTTAAATAATTTACAACTTGGTATCAGAGTTATTCTTTAGTTCAGCTTTTATTAGCAGTCAAGTATATCAACCTGATGTTGACATCTAAATATCCTAGGAGTGGGGCTAGATTCAAGGAAATGGATGTTAGAAGAGCGGGGCTCTATATTTTGATTCATATGTTATTTGTAAGAATTATGGTGGATAGAAACAGGGTTGATAAGAGAACTACTTTAGGATCTTGGGAACTATAGAAGTTTTTCTCTAGAGAGTTAAGGATGTAATCAATATAAGAGCATAATTTTGTAAAAATGGCTTTAATGTGGTTGTGGTAAATAACTAAAGTTATGAACACTTGAAGGAAAGGAACTCTTAACAAAGTCTATGAACTCAAAATGTAATCTTAAGTTACTAATATGCCTTATAAGCAATTCCAAGTGTACATAAAGAACCAACTCCCCGAGGTGTTTCCGAGACCGAAGTCCAAGATCCGAGATCGAGTCCGAGATCGACTCTGAGACTGAGTTCGAGACCAAGTCCGAGATCCGAGATTGGGTCCGAGACGAATTCGAGATTGAGTTCGAGATAGAGTCCGAGGTCAAGTCCAAAATTGAGTCCAAGACCAAGTCTGAGGTCAAGTCTAAGATCAAGCCTAAGACTGATACCAAGTCCAAATACTAATACAAGTCGTAAAGTGTGTGTCTCCCGAGGTGTTAAGCACCAACTTTGACCATGTGGTCAATGTCGGTCTAAGGGAGGCTCAAGGGTATATTAAGGCATGTTAGGGTAAAGGACTTAACCTACCCTAGGGCTCACAGTGGAGCAATAGCACAGTGGAAGGTTTTGAGCTAGCTGAAGGGTGGTTGGGTGGTGAGGAACCTCAAGAGGAGGCGTAGCGTACTCTAGGAAGACTAAGTCTCTATCTTTTTGAACTGGATCATAACATTGGTATCAAAGAAGTTGGTTGCAATGGCCGACCAAGCTGAACACTGGAATCTTATTATCGATGGTGGTGCCGACGATGGTGCTGACGGAGCTACGGAGATTTGAACCATTCAAGATGTGGTTCATGAGCTATGAGCTCTTAATCAAAATCAGCAAGATATGCAAGACGAGATGTATGGTATGATGGATACCATGTGTGGGCATGTTGAGATTGACTCAAGATTCCAACCTTTTCCGGAAATGGTGGTGTGGACGAGTGTCTTGCTTGGCTAGCCAATGTGAAGAAGTTTTTGGCTACTAGTAGAACTCCAGATGCAAAGGCTTTAGTGGATATTCTAATGGTTTTACGTGATGTGGGTCTTCGATGGTGGAATTGGCTTGAGGAGTCTCGTATTGTGGATAAGAAACCACCAATGTCAACCATGGATGAGTTTGAGGCTGTTTTTCATTTACGTTCTCTAATATCAAATGTTACTTTAGGGTGAATTACCATAAAATAACTATAAACTAGAACTTAACCCTTAGACATATGTGTAAGCAACCAAAGAGAACAACTTGAGAGATGATCCATGAAGTTCAAATATAAAGAAAAAGGGCTTATGAATAAAAGTGCACCCCTTTTTTCAATTGGTTAACTGTCTTGGGATACTTGGGGTTTAGCATCCTTGGGTTTGAATAGTATTGGATCTTGGTGATCTCTTGGGAAGTTCGTATCTTCCTAAGAGGATTGTATCTAGAGATAGACATTATGGATACATCAAGAGTTGATGATCTATGATGTATCTTCACACACCTATCTGCATCAAATGTATCTTCATCATAGTGATTTTCTCTACAGTAACGTATCCGCATAGAAAATCACCTAAATATTTCAAATATTTGGATTTCACATATGTGTACCAAATACAACATGAGCTACTAACGCATCACAAATTGTTTGAGCATCTAATATTGTCTCTCCAATTTCTCTTGCATCTCTAGGAGGATAATCATATTCAACGAATGTTCCTCGCTCGACAACGTCGCTCTAGCCTACTTTGTTGTGCTGCTAAAGTTGCCTTGACCTCAGGCCAGCTGTCTGTAGCAGGAAATTGAGACCAGGTGCCTTGCTCCATATGTTGATCAGCCCAATGGCCAAGCTGAAAATTGAGGCTACAGCCAGGACCATTTTTATTCTGGCTAGGCCAGCGGCCAGAATCGGGATTTTGGCCGAGCAGACTAGACTAGCAGCCAGAATCAAGATTCTGGCCAGGCTAACCAACCTAGTGGCCAGAACTAATTCTAGCTAGGCTGACAAGCCCAACAGCCAAAATCTAGATTTTGGCTGGGCTGACCAGCCTAGCAGCCAAAATGAATATTCTGGCTGGGCTGGAAGCCCTTGCTAGAATGTTCATTTTGGCTGGGCTGACCAGCCCAATGGCCAGAATGAAGATTCTAGCCGGGTGTGAGACACAAAATCCCTAGGCCCCAAGGTGGAGCCGAAAGGGTGCCACGTGGTAGTGGCTGAAGCGAAAGCTAAACGAGCATAACACGTTTGGACTAAAAGCTCCGACTTGAAAAAGTTGAGAGTGGGAGTGGAACTCCCAACAAAGTGCTCGAGGAATGAGCACAAAGCGAGCAATAAGTGAGGCTCCAAAAAGGGACCCAAAAGGACCAACACATGACACATGGACGTGTCTGAGATGGACCCGAGTTGGAGTCCGAAGTGGAGTCCGAGAAGGACCCCGAGATGGAGTCCGAGGTGGAGTCCGAGGTGGACCCGAGATGGATCCAAGATTGAGTCCGAAACGGACCCGAGATGGAGTCTGAGATGGACCTGAAATGGATCCGAGATGGAGTCCAAGATGGAGTCCGAGATGGAGTCCGAGATGGACCTGAGATGGAGTCCGAGATGGACCCGAGGTGGAGTCCGAGATGGACCCGAGATGGAGTCCGAGATGGAGTCCAAGATGGACCCGAGATGGAGTCTGAAATGGAGTCCGAGATGGAGTCCGAGATGGACCCGAGATGGAGTCCGAGATGGACCCGAGATGGAGTCCGAAGTCGAGACCGAGACTGGGACCGAGACCGGGACCGAGACTGAGACCGAGATGGGACCGAGACCGAGACCGAGACTGGACCGAGACCGAGTCCGAGTCCGAGAGGGTGAAAGCCCAAAGCATTCGTCTCCCAAACCCTGGGGGGTTTTGTGAGCTCCAAAAGTATAGTAAGGGGGAGGACTGCAGTGGAGCCAGTTTGGCCAGGAAAGGCCAGTTTGGCCCAGGAAGGCCGGACCCAGTGTTGGGTGATGAGCTGCCCACTGTGAAGTCCGAGACTAGAGTGAACACGGACCGACAAGCGGGGTAGCTTGGTGAAGTGTTCAAGAGCCGACTCTAGTTCCCCCGAGAGATCGACTGGCCGATGCTCCCAGTCCAAGTGTGGGTGGCACTACCTACTTGGATACCTAGTGTGGCTCAACGGAACCTCGCTCTAAGCCCATGGCTAGAGCACCAAAAGGTGAGAGGTGGGGAGAGTACCCATAAGGCTTGCGTAAGGCCACGGTGTTCCGAAATGTTGGCCCGAAGTCCCAGACTGTGGAAAGGAAGAGGAGTAGCCCTCTAGTGTGGTGACAAGGGACATAGTCACACAGTAAGGAAGTCCTAGAGGACAGTTGGACTTAGTGGTCGGGCCTATGGGCCTTGATCCAGTGGCAGTGTTGGTGAACACGACCATGGACAGGAAGGGACTTGGCGGGGACCGGAAAGGAGACATTGGGGAAGGTTATTCCTCATGTCTACAGGCATCCTGAGGATGTTATGGAGTGGATCTGGGATAACCACTCATGGATGGATGGCCTAGTCTTTGAGAGATGGGATTGTAATGTAGGTGGTGTTGGACCACCGATGTGACCAAGGTGAATGGGCATGGCCTAGCGTAACAGGCTGGTATGTCAGTGGTACCTTGGGGTGTCGGTCATCAGATCGGACACGTGGAGCACTTGGGCCAAGTGCAAAAGTTGAGTGGCGTGGATGCTATTCACGGGGCTCGCAAGCCACAAGTTCTGAATGGGACTTATGGAGGTTGTGAATGAGACTCCTCTAAGTGGTCGGATGTGCGGTTAAGTGACTAAAGTAAAATGGAAAAATTAGTCGCTTACACCGGGCTGATTAGCCCAACGGCTAGAATCTTCATCTTGGCCTAGCTGGAGGCTAGAAAGGCTAGAATGAAGATTCTAGCTAGGCTGGAAGCTATAACCAATTGGAGGCATTGCAAAAGGAGCTGCAGAAGAAAGGGCTACTGAAGAAGGGGCTTATTCTTCATCTTGTTGTTGAACCTGTTGAACCTAGATGATGTGTATGAATGCATGAATGAAGAAGGAGAGAATAAAGAATACCTGTTGTTGCTGCTAATTAGAACTTGAAGAAGTGTTGGGGCTTCCTCCCATGCCTCGGAAGAGCCCAAAACACCCTGCTCCTCACACCATAGTCACAGCCGCTCTTGCCCAAAGTTAGGGTGCCAAGTTGAGGCATGCAGTTGACATAGCAGGCAACTACATGTAGAAGAGAGAGAATATAAACTTAAGGGTCCTAGGGTCCTAAAATTTTACATAAGAATTTTGTTGCCCCCTAACTAAGAGTTTTTTTAAGAGTTTAGGTGTGGAAACCCTACTCTTAATAAAAATCTTAGTTAGGGGGTAAAAGTTAGGACCCCCTAACTAAGTATTCAATGTGAAAACAATTTCACCCCCTAACCCATAAATTTTACGGGTTAGAGGGTTGGTGCGGAACGGCCCCAATAAAATCAAACTTTAAATCTTTCTAAATCTAATGTAACCTCCTGAATGTGGACTTCCTGAGAGGTCACTCAGTTTAGTACTATTTGAACTCAAATCTACTTAACCTTAAGTATCCTAAAACCCTTAACTAATTGGAAAAGTGGGTGCATTCTTATTCATGAGATACTTCCTTCTATATTTACTCTAATAGATTGTTTTTTTTAATCATTCTCTTTGGTTGTTTACACCATTCAAATTTGATCCCACTAATCCAAAGCTAAAGCCAAATTCAACTTGTCCTAGGATGTTGTCTGTGCATAGTAAAAGCCATTAGTCTCATTGGCTATTATTATAGGAAGACTACCAAAGCCACCATTTCCCTTCTTGCTTGGAAGTGCTGCAATGCAATATATCCTCGACCAGCTAGATAACTCTCTTAGTTGTCTAAGAATGATCATCATTGCTCATCTTAAGAAAAATCTTTATACACTTAGATAAATTTGTGAATTTGGAATCTTTATTACTAATAATTTCTTCTAGCAGCCAAATTGTGGAAATACTTTATCTATATTAAAGCTAAGTTCACTACTTATGCATCTTTCTTTAAAGGAAGTATCTTCACAAACTTGGTCAAGCAATCTATTATAACCCAAAATTTGCTCATTTTACCTTTGAGTCTTTAATGTAAGCAACTAAAGAGAATGATTTAAAAAATGGTCTATTGGAGTTCAAATATAAAAGGAGAGGGCGTATGAATAAAAGTGCACTTTCTTTTCCAAACAGTTAAGGGTTTTGGAATATTTAGGGTTAAGCATATTTAAGTTTGAGTACTATTAGAATGGGTGAATAGTACTACAATAGGTGACCTCTTTACAAATCTAAACTTAAGATCTTACATCATTAATCATACTTCCTTATTTAAAAGTGCTATTGGTATATGGTATCTAGCATCTTTTATTCTATTTATAGAATATTATTTATGGATACACTTAAAATCTGACAGTTTGAAATATTCTAGGTATATATCTATGTTTGCCCTAAATTATCTACAGCCATACACCATATAAGAAAATAACCATTGTTCTAGTCAAGCATTTTCTAGTTTGCAAGAATCAATTTCCAGTTCAGAATAGAGAATATTAAGGCATGTGGAAGGATGTCATAATATAGTAATGCTTGGCATATGATTGGTGTAATATTTGCCTCAAGAGAGCATCTTTTTGTAAGCAACTAAATTTTCTATTCTACTTTAGTCACTTGACCAGATATTTGACCATTTGGAGGCTCACTCACAACCTCTATATGTCCTATTGTTGACTTGAGGACATACTTGCCCTATGATTGAGCTATCTGTCCATGAATGGTCATCCCAGGACCACACCTTAGCCCAATGACATGGGGAACACCCTTCCCAAATGTTCCTTCTTAATCTCCACCAAGTTCCTCCCCATCCATGACTATGCTAACTAACACTACCACTGAATTAGGGCCAAAAGGCCAAACCACTAAGTCTCATTGACATTTGGGACTTCCTCACCATATGATCATATCCTTGGTCACTACCCAAAAGGACTACCCCTTTTTCTTTCTATAGTCTGGGACTTTGGGATGACATTTCGAAACATCATAACCCTACACAAACCTCATAGGTACTCTTCCCACCTTCTACCCTTTGGTGCCCTAGCCATGTGGTGAGAGCAAGGTTTCAATGAGCCACACTAGGTATCCAGATGGGTAGTACCAACCACACTTGGATTGGGAGCATCAACCATTTGATCTAGAGCTGGCTCTGAAACATATCAACAAATTACCCCACTTGTCCATCTATATTCACTTTAGCCTTGAACTCCTCAGTAGTTATATCATCACCCACCACGTGGGTATAACCTTCCTTGGTTATATTGGTCTTTCTTGGCCAAATTGGTTCCACTAGAGTCCTCCTCCTATTATCCTTTTGAAGCTCACCCAAGTCCCTCAGGGTCTAGGAGATGATCACTTTGGGCTTTCACTCTTGGACTTAGACTTGGACTCGAACTCGAATTTGAACTTAGACTTGAACTTGGACTCAGACTCAGACTCGGTCTCTACCCCAGTTTCGGTCTCAGTCTCAATCTCGCTCTCACTCTTGGTGTGACGATATGTCGTCGATATAGACGACCATGAAGTGATCCAGATAGGGTACAAAGATGTGGTTCATCAATGCCGAAAATGTTGCCGGCGCATTGCACAGCCCAAAGGGCATCACCATAAACTCAAACCTCCCATACCTCGTTCGACAGGTTGTCTTCTCGACATCTTCCTCGGCTACCCTGATCTGGTAGTATCTTGACCTTAGGTCAATCCTCGAGAAGTATTTTGCCTTTCCCAACCTATCGAACAGGTCCTCAATTCTTAGCAAAGGGTACTTGTTCTTCTTTGTATACTTGTTGAGCAACCGGTAGTCTATGCACATGCGCATAGAACCATCTTTCTTTTTCACAAATAACACCGGTGCCCTATACGGCGACTTGCTCAACCTAACATACCCTTTGTCCACCAACTCCTCTAGTTGGCACTTGAGCTCCTTGAGTTCTTTTTTGTTCAAACGATAGGGGGGACGAACCACCGCCTCAGCACCCTCGACTAGCTCAATCTTATGTTCTATCGGTCGTGTGGGGGGCAACCCCGCCAGTAGCTCTACCGGTATGGTATCCTGGAATTGATCCAACACTCGCTGGATCACCAAAGAAGCTCTATTTCGTTAAAGTGGGATTTATTCAGTAAAATGGGACTAGGTACAAATTTTCAAGTATTTGAAAATGACGTGAAATTATATGTTTTTTGTCTAGGGGCTAGACATATCTGGGGCATGGTGACTAGCGTGGTGACTTTATGTCCAGACTGAGTCCATCTGGTTGTATAATAAATCTCATTGTCAAGGTGAACAAGCCGAATCTGAAGCTAAAGAAGAGCGATGGCATGCGCGCACACACTATTTGTTTGTTCATTGAGCGTGTGGTGAGCTTTCCAAGATGAACGTCATTCCTATTAGCCAGACATATAACTTAATGGTGAGAACATTTAGATATTATTCAATGTTATCTTTTTCTAACGAATCTAATTGTGAAGGTGTAGCAAGAGGCATTGCTAGTCTGGAGAAGTCATTTAACTCATTTGACCCTTAGTGTATTTTCATGAAACTAAATAACATTCATATTATTAAGGAATTTCTCTAGTACCTTTTTTTTATGACATAGAGGCTTGCATTTCTTTCAAAGGTGATTTAGTAAAAGGCCTGAGGGCACATGCCATTCTATTTCTCAGACCGGTATTAAGATATACTAGTGCAAAGGGAAAAAGGTATTTGGTAATCAAGTAAATGGCATGAGGGCACACGCCATTATAAGCCTAAGCGCTAGTGGACACCTCCTTTTTGGTACTCTCAGCGGTACTATCATCCTTCTCCGGGTCAGTTGTTTTGCTTTGGATTGTTGTCTGTGATGTTACTGGGGCGTTCTCGATAGTTGTTAATGTTGCCGTTTGTTCAGAAAAATGATCACCTGGAGTATAGTACGGGGAGTTTGGAAGACTTATATATTCTACATCTTCACCTATCTCCTTCTCCGTCTCCTTTTCTGCCTCACTTACAGATTTTGTGCTTGCCATGAGAACGCTCTTCACCCTAAAATATGGAGTTCGTTGTGTTATAAAAGGAAACCAACACACATGCTGCAAGGGAATGATGGTACATAAAGCACGTAAGCCCACAATATGGGTTTATGTGCCATTAATATGGGCTACACGCCATATTATTAGATTTATGCACATGTGATTGGTAAATGCATATGTCACATCATCTCAGGCCACATGCCATCACGCCTCCTCTGATTCAGATTCGGATTGTTCACCTTGAAATAAAATACATTAGAAACTTAGTAAAGGAATATTAATGAATCTCACCTTGAACCCGGGTTATGAATGCTCTTGCTGCATCTCTTGCATGGTCTGGCAAGGTGATGGTGGCACTCTGCTTCTGCATCCAACCATGCACAACATTATCCACCGATATACTCATGCTGGGATCCCTTGGATTCAGCACCCATATCTTTTCTAGGCAATCCTTCGTATATCCGGAACTTGGCTTGAACCACTCCACAGTTACATTGAAGGAGTTAGTTTCCGCGTCCTCCTCTGCATCAGTGATGCAGCGCCCCACCCATATCATTTGTTTTTTATTACTGGGTCTGACAAGCACGACCATTCCTTTGCAGACCTGTACTGGATTGAATGCTGAATCCGGCTTCTTGTTCCTCGGCCCACAATAGTGATCCTCAACATCGTTATTTGTCACTGCATTTCTAGAGGACATTGTTCCGCTACTATCTGGTGCTCTGGGTTCTGGCCAAAAGGACTCTTCCAATTCTTCATATACAACGGGCCCATTTTAGATAGCAGATATAATCTTCTCCCAATATTCGAGCAAAGGCTTGCACCTCTGAAAATAGGATTCTCCACCAAACACCAACCCCCTCTTCCAGAAGGCAATATGCTGTCTAATCCCGGCCACTATACTTTCCTGGTCTTTGAGTCCATCCGGGTGCATCGGCCGTGGGGAACCCTGAGGAATCATAGGTTCCCCAGTTATGGGATCTCTCTTGAAGAGTTCAATGCCGTCCACTGGCAGCCACACTGTGTCCCATTCTCTCATCTTGTACCTCATCACTGGAGCATCGTCACACATGCTGAAATGAAACTGAAGAGGCTTGGAGTGGCCAATCAGCGTTTCGGATCCGTCCCTGATGTAGCCTCTTACAAACCCCTTAAAGTCTGGAACCTCTGTCACAAGTGCAACTTCAACAGTGCCTTTGATGCAATTTTAGAATTCATCGTAGAGTTGTGGGAGGGTGAGGACATTGGATCACTGGAGGGACTCTGCCAGGTGACTGAACATGGCATCGACGTCTTCATGAGTGTGCCCAACCATGAGAAAGCCAAGTGTAACCGTTTCAAATATGCCTTTGGCAACAAGCATCGCCAAGTACGCGAAGACGTACATGTTTTTGTTCTCATTGCCAGCATTGTCTGTTTGGAGCAGAAGATGGGGTGGAAGGCCACATCGGCCGCAAGAACTTCCTTGAGATTCTGCTTCGTTTGGATGAGGCTGTGCATTCACCGGGCGACCAGCCTCGTCGGAATGCCATGAGGCCTCACGTGATAACCCTACAATCTGACGGCCAACATATTCACTGGGATGGCATGGGGCCCCATGCGATACTGCAAGCCTTTGCTCCTCCTCCAGCTGAACCCTGTATGGGGTTCGATCGACAAGGGCCTTATGCAAGGGTTGGCCGTTCAGCTCAGTCTGCGCACTTTGCAGAGACCTTAAGTGTTTTGCTAGGGACGCAATCATCATGTTTGCACCCCCGCCACCCCATAGAGGTACAAAGAAGTTCCCATAGTTCTGGGCACCATGCCCATGAGCGATTATGCCAAACAGAGACACAGGAAGCTGCATGGATGAAGAGATTGCCTTGGGGGCAGGATTGAGTCGAGGTAAGCACGTCTTTTTCTGGTCCATTTTGTCGTGGATGATGCAGAGGTAAGAGTCAGGTCTCTCCATGGAGAGAATCCTGTTATGATAATATGCAGTCCTGCAGCTTCTCTGCTCGATGTTGTGGTCAAGCCGCCTTCTAACCAACGTCTCTCGCTCTTGAGCGCTGCAAGAATTCTTCGACAAAGCCATTTTGATAGCAGTGCACTCGTCACACTTTGAAAAGCTGGAGTACTGTCCTATACTCACATCCCTGAACCTGTTGCTCCACAATTTACTAAATCTAGATTGGCTCAGCTTCCTGTAGCCATTACTCTGGAGTTCCCGATTCACATCTTCCAATATGGCCCCCTTGGTATACATGGAAGGGAGAACTCGTTGGGTGTCTCGTGTTCCATCTTCCAAGAGGCGGGTTTTATGTGGTCGCTGCTCGCTACATGTCTCGACAAACCTCTTGAAGATTGCCTCTCCATATACAACATGACCCCTAGTTTTGTGCGTACCGTCGTTCCCATGGACTGCCTATTGAACCCTTTGTTCCTCGAACTCAGTTTTGATTCTGTAGAATGTGGTTCGAGAGACTCCATAAATGATTCTCCATGCCTTCATGCAGACCAAACCCCTCTGGAAGACCATGCCCCCCACCTGATGTTTTGAAGCATCAACAGATGACCGTAATGCCTCATACACAAAATTGCGAGTTGCCTTCCAGGACAATGTCTTGTATCTTGCTCTCTCCTCTTCAATAGCATCCCAATCAGCATGTTGACAGCACCTCCTCTTGCAACAAGCAACTGTCGAGACCATTCGAACCTCTATCGCCATTTTCTGCCTTTTCGGTTCATTGCTCAGATCCCTTTGGCTACGCTTTAGGAAGGTGTACTTTCTTTTCCCATGAAGAGATGTTCTGTCATCAGTTGTAGTGGTGTTTGATTGTGAATCCTTCACATTCTCAAACACTAAGTGCCTCAATTTCCACCGCACAATGCTTCCAATAGTCAGACTATTTTCTTCTGTGTCAACAACCTCTAAAATCGCAACTCCAATATCATCCCAGCCCAATTCTTGATTAGCAACCGCATCTCTTGGATCGACAACTGTGGCTAAGCCCTCAGCTACCACCTCCCCCTCGGGGTTGTTTAGAAACACCTTCGCCTGAATCCATGTAGCACGGTTCTTAAGATCCACGGAGGGAACATGCGTCGCACTTGTGCTGTCCCCAACATCTGCTTTCTTCTGAAGATTTTTCAAGGCAACAACAACATTTACCCCGACGACCATCTCTCCTCGTTCAATAGCGACCACATTCCTATCGAAGACAGTCTCTACTGATATAGCAGCATTGCCTTCCCCAAGCCTTTGACAGTGTATAACAAAGTTCCGATCCATAGACACAAGGGTCTCTTTTGCAACTCTCTTCCCACCATTCAAAATGTAAACCTTTTCCCCAACCCTAAAGGCCATTCTGAAAGTGCAAAAAAGAAGTTAAGACCATAAAAAAAATGATTGGAGAATGGCCTAAATCATAACATACCAAACAACCTCAATAGCATGAGGCCACATGCCATTATTCAAACATGCTATTGACACCCACGTGAAATTTCGCATTCACAAAATTGGCATGCCATCTTGGTATACACACAGCTGTAGGCAAGTAAAAACATACATGACAATACGCTAGCCATGAAATTGCAAGGGCCCAAGATGGCATGTGGCCTCATGCCATTTCTAAATGTGGTCCTAAGCCATTCCATGGTGAACATACCAGGAAGCACAAGTGCCGAATATCAAGAGGAAGCGGTAGCCACACCAAAGACAGTGCCGCTCGCAACACCGCAACTACTCGTAGCGCCGCTCGCAACACCGCAACTGCTCGTAGCGCCGCTCGCACAAACTGCCACTCGCATAAACTGCCGCTCACAATGGCGCTCGCAATGCCGCAACCGCTCGTAGACGCATAAACCACAGCTCACAACGCCGCTTATACAAGCAGCGCTCACTGCACTCAGCGGAACCAAGAACACGGCGCACAAAAATGATAGACCTAGGAATGAGTTCGAGAATTCAAAAATAACACACGCTTGAACGTCACATCAAATCCTCTGACAAACCAGATCTTATGATTCCTCTGACAAATTTCAAACTGAGTAGCTTCTAGACTTTGCTGTCGGAGGTTGAACTTTGTCACATCATGTCCTTGCCTCGATCCAGCTGTGCCATGTCAGTGATTCGAACTTTGCCATGCCATGTCAGCGATTCGTGACAAGATTATTCGCCGTGTAAAGGAATAATTATGCTGTGTGTGTACGTCCATTTATGGCAATATAAGGCCACACGCCATTCAAAGAATAATGCTAGTCGAGCATTTTTTGGTGCATTTTTGGGTTCAAAATTGCATGAGCCCACACGCTATAAAGTTTACCTGTACCAAAAATAGAAACAGCTTTATTTACTTGGGAATTTAAGTGGTTGAGGCATTTTTAAACTTAAAAACACATGCCCTACTTACATTCCTTTGGTTGCTTAAAATTCAAAAATATTATAAACCTTTCTTTTTGCATTTTCAATGTTTTCAATTATGGTTTTTGATTTTCGCAGGACCAGCCTTGTAATCTATTTGCATCCCGTTATGTTTATAGCTAGCTTTCGTTTGTCCCCTTCGCTAGCCTGAGATACATCTGCTCGGCATCTGCCTCTTATAGCATTTGCCCAGAAAGGGCATCTTTCTTCACGCAGCATTTGCCACATGTTTAGGGTTTAGCAATTCAGTAGCTTGATAAACATGCAAATACAGAACTTGATGCAAAATCCTTTGATATGTCACACTGCCCCTAGGACCATAAACACATTTCAATAGAGAGGGTCCTTTCATTTCATAACTCCTTACGTAAATCTTGGTGAAACTAGAGTTAGTGAAGTTAGTTTCTTGTGATCCCACATCTGATTGTGATGTCCCTTTGCAGTGTCAATGGAAAGGTCAATGCACACCAAACTGTAAAATCTTGGAGCAAAATAACGGTCGGATCTATGGCAAATGCCCCTGAAACATTATAAGGCTCGTGTGGTCTCATGTGGTGTCCGATCGAGATGCTTCTTTGCAGGGTCATCAAGAAAGACATTGTATACCATTCTGTAAAATCTAGTTGTGATCTAACGGTTGGATCTCTAGAAAAATCAAAAAAATCTCGCGCATGTCAGAATATTCTAGGAATATACTGTGAGACACAAAATCCCTAGGCCCCAAAGTGGAGCCAGAAGGGCGCCACATGGTAGTGGCCGAAGCGAGAGCCAAACGAGCGTAACACGTTTGGACCAAAAGCTCCGACTTGAAAAGTCAAGAGCGGGAATGGAACTCCCAACGAAGTGCTCGAGGAACGAGCACAAAGCGAGCAAAAGGCGAGGCTCCAAAAAGGGACCCAAAAGGACCAACACATGACACATGGGAGTGTCCGAGATGGACCCGAGTTGGAGTCCGAAGTGGAGTCCGAGATGGACCCGAGTTGGAGTCCGAAGTGGAGTCCGAGATGGACCCGAGATGGAGTCCGAGATGGAGTCCGAAGTGGAGTCCGAGGTGGACCCGAGATGGACCCGAGTTGGAGTCCGAAGTGGAGTCCGAGATGGACCCGAGATGGAGTCCAAGATGGAGTCCGAGATGGACCCGAGATGGACCCCAGATGGAGTCCGAGATGGAGTCCGAGATGGACCCGAGATGGAGTCCGAGATGGAGTCTGAGATGGACCCGAGATGGACCCGAGATGGAGTCCGAGATGGAGTCCGAGATGGAGTCCGAAGTCGAGACTGGGACCGGGACCGAGACCGGGACCGAGACCGAGACCGAGACCGAGATCGGGAGCGAGACCGAGACCGAGGCCGAGGCCGAGACCGAGCCCGAGGCCGAGACCGAGCCCGAGCCCGAGTCCGAGTCCGAATCCGAGTCCGAGTCCGAGTCCGAGTCCGAGTCCGAGTCCGAGTCCGGAGCCTGAGAGGGTGAAAGCCCAAAGCGTTCGTCTCCCAGACCCTGGGGGGTTTGGTGAGCTCCAAAAGTATAGTAGGGGGAGGACTGCCGTGGAGCCAGTTTGACCAGGAAAGGCCAGTTTGGCCCAGGAAGGCCGGACCCAGTGTTGGGTAATGAGCTGCCCACTGGGAAGTCCAAGACTAGAGTGAACACGAACCAACAAGCGGGGTAGCTTGGTGAAGTGTTCAAGAGCCGGCTCTAGTTCCCCCGAGAGATCGACTGGCCGATGCTCCCAGTCCAAGTGTGGGTGGCACTACCTACTTGGATACCAGGCGTGGCTCAACGGAACCTTGCTCTAAGCCCATGGCTAGAGCACCTAAAGACGAAAGGCGGGGAGAGTACCCATGAGGCTTGCGTAAGGCCACAGTGTTCCGAAATGGTGTCCCAAAGTCCCAGACTGTGGAAAGGAAGAGGGGTAGCCCTCCGGTGTGGTGACCAAGGACACAGTCACACAGTGAGGAAGTCCTAGAGGATAGTGGGACTTAGTGGTTGGGCCGGTGGGCCTCGATCCAGTGGCAGTGTTGGCGAACACAGCCAAGGATAGAAAGGGACTTGGTGGGGACCGGAACAGAGATATTGGGGAAGGCTATTCCCCATGTCTGTAAGCATCCTAAGGATGTTAAGGAGTGGATCTGGGATGACCACTCATGGACGGATGACCCAGTCTTTGAGAGACGGGATTGGAATGTAGGTGGTGTTGGACCACCAATGTGACCAAGGTAAATGGGCATGGCTTTAGCGTAACGGGCCGATATGTCGGTGGTACCTTGGGGTGTCGATCATGGGATCGGACACGTGGAGCACTTGGACCAAGTGCTAAGGTTGAGTGGCATGGATGCCATTCTCGGGGCTAGCAAGCCCCAAGTCCTGAGTTGGGCTTATGGAGGTTGTGAATGAGACTCCTCCAAGTGGTCGGAGGTGTGGTTAAGTGACTAAAGTAGAATGGAAAAATTAGTCGCTTACATATACTCCTATGTGCCCCTGAAAATGGCATGCGGCCCCACGCCATTCAAGAGATAACGCCAGATGACGCCGAGAATTTTTTGGTGCATTTTTTGGGTTCAAAATTGCATGAGCCCACACGCTATAAAGTTTATCTGTTTATAGAGAAAAGTTTATCTGTGTCATGTGAGGTAGTTACAGTCCTTTGTGCTCGGCATCTGCCTCTTGCAGCATTTGCACTGAAAGGGAATTTTTCTCCATTCAGCATTTGGCCCTGAAAATGGCATGCGCCCACACGCAATTCAAGGAATAACGCCACAGGACGCCTGGATTTTTGGGTTTAAAATGTTTAGGGTTTTTTGGGTTTTTTCAAAATATTTTGGGTCCAACGTTTTTTGGGTTTCTTTGGTTCAAAATTGCATGAGCCCACACGCTATAATATTGATTTGAGAGAAAAATAGAAACAGATAGAATTTCTTTATTTAGCTGAACATCTGCCATTTTTGGAAATACAAGATGCTTTGGAATATCCAATCATGCATGGTATAAATATAGCGAGGGTATTAAATGATATCCCAATCATGATCTTTCTTTTGGATTTCGCGTGCATGCAGTCCGAGGAATGATGACGTTGCAGATTTCTTTTAGATTTTACGTGCTTGCATATGCGCGGCAATCCAGAAATTAATGGTGGTGCCCAAGTCCGAGGAATGATGACGTGGCGGGATTACCAACCGTTGTGACATTTCGCGCGTGTGAGGTTAGGTTTTGCATTTTGCTTCGTACTCGCGCTCGCACACTCACGCTCGCATCGCGCTCCCACTTGCGATCACGCTCACATTCGCGCTCATCTACCTTCTCTACAGGTTTCTCGTGTGCATCGGCGTCCACTCGCGCTTGCATCACACTCGCGCTCGCATCGGGCTCGTGTGCATCGGCGTCCACTTCAAGACACACCCAGTTTGTAACTTCGCCGCCAACTCCGCCACCCACTCTGCCACCCACACGCAGCCCACTTGGCGTCCCGGGAGATTTCAGCGCCACTCTCCAACTGTAAGTGGCAGAGTAGCCTTGCTGCTACGATCTGCTGCACACACAGTGCACATTCGCCAGCGAGTCCGGCCTCGATTGTCACAGCCTCCATTCAGCTTCAAATGGTAAGTCTTTTAGGCCAAGTAGAAAATGGAATGAGGCCACATGCCATTCAGCAACATTGGCATGCACCGATTGGGCTCTCGAGTGCAGTCCGGTTACAAATGGCGTGTAGCCTCACGCCATCTTAGGATGCAGCCTCAAGACATCTGATGCAGTGGTGAATGGCATGTGGCCTCATGTTATTTCCAGCTGCTAGCTTTTCATCTGTCAGCTCTAATTGTTGTGCATTTCTGAACAGGTGAGGAATTGCATTCTTCTTCCAGCCACTGTCAATGTGGATGCAGAGAAGGGGGAGGAGCTCACAAGTTGGACTTTCGGGATGGAAGGCGAGGATCTGATGCTGTACAACACAGATGGTGGGAGAAAAGAATGCATGGGGATCCTCATCCAAGTGACAAACACTCCATGTAGTTCCATGCAAGAATATGGACTGGCACTTGTGGTAGAGACAGCGTCCGCCTTCAAGATCCACCTTGCACATCCTAGTGGCTTCCCGGAGGGGGGCAGCGGCTATGAGGAATTCCTAGAGGGAGCTAGGGAGAGGTTGTCCAGGAGGCCCACAATTTCAAAGACGCTGCGGGTCTATGAAGATCACATGGAATCCACGGACCTCACCTATGGCGATGTTCAAAAACTATATTCCAACATTGAGCCGTTGAGAGTGCCTCCAGTTCGCGAAGCAAAGGGGAAGGGGGTCGATCTGGAAACTACCCCGAAGCAGAAAAGGGTGGTCAAGCTCAAGCCGACGTCCGACTCTGCTGCTCCAAAAAAGAAGCTACTCGGTGATGCCATTGCCTCAGGTTCGAACACTACACCCACCAAAAAGAAGAGCCGCAAAGAGCAGAAAGAGCAAGAAGAGGCAGCAAAAATCGTCGCAGATAATAGTACTTGTTACTATTCCAACAAAGTATATACAATCGACGTGAGCCGTATCGACATCCAAAGCAAATACAACCACAGGCTAGTATCTGATGAGTGGGTGGAGAAACTGAAGCAGAAGATGCTGGCAAGTCCAGTAACACCCGACATCGCAGACGTGATCCCCTACTACCGAACAATGAAGGGCGAGACGAGGTTTCCAGACTTGATCAATAGGAAGGTGTTGGACGATCAGAACATCCGGTTCTATGCTGTCTCCGGGCAGCATTCTAGCTTGGCGATGCAACAGATAGTTGTGGATATTATGGTGGGCGAGGAGGTGAAGAAAGTCTTCAAGACAAGAGTTGTCCGCCTGATAAAAGGCAACTCGCCCCTCCGATCTATCATATACATCTCCCACACGCAGAATGTCAAGCAAGAAACGTGCTACAAATCAGGTCTGCACGAGACATTAGCACAAACACGGAAGCTCTGGGTTCAACTGAAGAAGCCACAAAAACCAGGACATGGACGTGCACTAGCAGCTAGCGCCTGGCAGGTAAGCCTCGTTGCATGTGGCATAACATGTGGCCTCACACCATTTCCATTGCAGGAATTCTCGAGTCTTCTCTCGAAAACACTGGGGGTCAATGACACACTCAGCATCCATAACATTCTACTCGCGACAAAAGTTGTTTTTGACAAATGGGTAGATGTGCTGAGGAGGTACCATGATGGGGAGTTGCTAAACTCAATGGGTGTGGAGGACGGCCGGAAGCCCAATGATTTGAAGCTCAATGCCTTGCGTTTCTCGCGGTCTCTAGACGACGACGACCTTCTGACAGTGGCTAATGCTCTTCTACGTGGTGAGGTAGTCTTCAACAAGACCAAAATGACTTCCGGCCATATTGTGACATACGAGGACTTGTGCACGACTCTGAGAGCTCGTGCGCTATTGAAGGATTGGATCTTCGAGCAAGTGGCCGTGGAGAGGGTGAGCATCGACACCACGCAAGAGATGATGGAAGAGCTGGACTTGTCAAATGAAGACATCGACGAGTACGTGAAGGGGGCCCCCAAGTTCATCGATCTGCTGCGGGATGCCATGAAAAGTAAAGCTGAGAAGTTGGATCAGTATCCAAATTTCATTAAGAGGGATGTCGACCGCCGGCTTCAGAAACAGCTCGACCCCGCAGCAGAGGCCTATTGAGAACCTTACCGGGTATACGTGAATTCGGATGAGGATTAAAGGTGGAGGAGCATCGTTTCCTACGGAGATGAGTAGGTCAAGAACATCTTTTGTGTGATGGACTTCACAAACGAAGAGATCACTCATGCAGACGAAGTCAGCTCCATCATTGACTTAATGGTGGGACTTGCGGAGGTGGAATCTTCAGTCCACTATATGATCTACGACTCCGAATCCTATCACAAGTTCTGGAAGGCCTTGAACGAGGTGAAGGCTCGGTTGAAAGGCAAGGAGATGCGGGAGATCCATGGGATAATGGCTAAGAAGAAGATACCGACGAATGTCTGCATCTTCACACTCGCACTTGTTATTGGTCCTGTAGCAGAGTGGGACTGGAGTGACTTCCCAGCTTCGTTCGACAAGGCCGATCGAATTGATCTGAGGGAGGTCAATTTACCCGTGCCTGAGGAACTGAAGATGGCTATGGAGCTTTCGAATCCAAAGAAAGCTCCAGGTGCAGCATGGGAAATGCTCAGCTGGGTCTTCAACGCAATAGCGGGTGACTCCAAGGGCAAATGCGTTGTCGAGTAATACTACGGCGGACTATTCTTTCGAGCCGCACTACTCAAGGGTGTCCCGTGTGTTGCGGTGACAAACTCCATTGAAGAGGTGACTTCAATAGAGCATATAATTACAGTTGCCAAAGAAAAATAGTATCTTCTCTGCGAACCTGGTGAGTACGCACTTTAAGTTTAAATGTTATCTCACAAGCTCTGTATGCAGGAGCGTGGCCACCCCCAGATGCTGAAACAGCGTTAACAGCTACTGATGTTAGGCCGAGCTCACAACCTGCACAAGGTAAGGTCACATGAGGCCTCACGCCATTTTGATTATAGATCGTTGTGAATATTCAGACACGAGGACTGAAAAGCGCACTGGTGGCGCATCGAAGAAGGACAAACAGACAAGCAATAGGAAAAAAGGAGGTACAAATTATATTTGCAATGGCGTGTGGTCTCATGCCATTCCTTGCAGGAGACACTTCTTCAAAGGCAAAACAGGCAAGCACCAGCCAAGCTCAAACTGACAGTGGTCATAAAAAGCGAAAGCACGTTGGACAGTCGTTGGGATCAGAGGCGTTTGATTCGAAAAGGAAGAAGGGCAACGAAAAGATGATAGGTAATGCCTCGCGGTTATGGCGTGTGTGCTCATGCCATTCATTGCAGATCAAGGGCTGAGTGAAAGGAGCCAATCACCACCTCCTGACTCAGATTCCTATGGCGGACTCCCCTTCCCCAATCTCAATGGAGAGGTACAATGGATGAGGGATGCTTTTCAAGTCAGGGCCACGTTTTTCTCATCTCGTCATCTTTGAAGGGTGCAAGAACGTGCAGAAACCATGTTAAGACAGTCGGGTGAGGATACGGTCCTAGGTCAAACACTAAAACAGGCTATGGATGTCTTGTATTTTGAGATGGAGACTCGGCCAGATGATTTTCCCAAGATGGTCCTGGAAAAACAAGCCATCCAGCCTGAGCAGCCTATGGAAGAAATGCAGGAGGGGGATGAGGAGCCAGAGAAAGATAATGAGCAGGAAGAGCAGAAGGATGAAGAGGAGGACGAAGAAGAGGAGGACGAAGAAGAGGAGGACGAAGAGGACTTGGATGGTCCTCACAATGGTGACGATCACAATAACGACGATGACGATGATGACGACGATGGCCAGCCTGAGGTGGCCAAAGAGCAGCGGAGGAAGGTCATACAAAACAAACCATCAGGTAAATAATAGTACATCCATTTCTAACCTTTTACCATTTCTAACATTGTCCATGTAGGTCGCAGAAGAAATGGTAAGTAGAGATTATTCAGTTGAATTAAGATATAAACTCTAGCCTTTAGTGTTGAGGAAGGATAGTGCCAAGCAAGGGTCGAAACGTATGTCCAATCCTTCGGAATCAACAGTGCGCCCAAGTGATATCGGTCCTAGTTCCTCAATAGCAGTTGATGGTAAATACAGTATAGTCGATTCAATGTGCTAATGAGTTTGTTTTTAGTAGCCAATAGGGAGGATACCATCTCAATCGAAGGGAGATATTTGGACATGCATATGGATCCGCCAGTGGACTCTACTTGCCTGCAAGAGTCATTAGAGCTGGTGGAGGCTACTATCCATATCAACGCCAAGCAAGCTGACCACGCTCCACTTGATGCTGCCCATACCACTGAGTCAATCTTGTCCACGTATCCAACTGACGGTGACCAGGCGCCATTGGACCCGCATGAGGCCACCCCAGCCGCCGAGCCGGTCGTATCCTCATTCCCAACGGACTCAACGTGTGCCCAATTATTTGACTACGCGCCATTGGAACCTCCCTACACCACCCCTGCTGCCTGTTCGGTCATGTCAACTTTGCCAACGGAGGCACCAGCTGAAATGGCGTGTGATCACACGCCATCGGAACCACCCCATGCCACTGTTGAGCCAGTTGTACCAGAGTCTACAGCTGAAATGGCATGTGCCCACACGCCATCGGATGCAATTGACCCCACATTGCAGAGGAGAGTATTTCCGCCCTTCACGTTTCCTCGACCAAAACCCTCTGAACGACCATCGGGAGCACCATTCGCTAATATTGTAGATGGTAAAATTGACTTGTACCATTTTTTATGCTGACGCATTTCATTTCAGAGTCACGGCGAAAGTACTGTATCGTTTTTGATCTGAACGGTGTCCTTTTCTCCCATGAGCGTGGCTCGTCCTCGAATGTCATTGCACCCTCCAAAGCCTGCGGTCACAACTTGGTCAAAAGAGACAGATTCACATTAATCACACGGGAGAAACTACGGGATCTAATAATGACCATGCGACACTTAAAACAGAGGGCCGGGTTCAATTTGCCATTGGGAGTTTGGACATCCATGATGCGCCACAATGCATTAACATTGCTACAGATGATGCACGATCAGACGCGAGTAATATTACCATTTGACTTTCTCCTAATGCAGGAGGATTGCTTGACTATGGTCTATGTGAGGGGTAGCAAGCCCATCTTCGTCAAGCCAGAGGTTGTAGTGATGAACCGGACTGCTAGGTCAAGTGAAATCCTCATCATCGATGACTCGCCGATTAAAACTGCAGCGAACACGCACACATATGCAGTGCACCCCATCTTTTGCAGTATGGAAACTAGGGAGAAGAAACCGTATGTTCTGGGGGACCTTGCAAAACGGCTTGAAGCGATGGTGATAGAGAACCGGCCAGTCCAGGAGGTTGCTGCAGAAATCAACCAAATGGCAGATGGAACGGTATATCAGAAGCCATTTGATCGGACAGACACCAGTCATCATTTATGGCATGTATATTGTCTAGCCAAGCACTATCCGCATCTCCATAATCTGCTCAACCGGATGGGTTCTTCGACCATTGAACATGAGCGTGGACGTATTAGAGAAGAGATGGCATTACTATTGGGTTTAAATCCTGATAGTGTGGAGAGTGATGAAATTCCAAGATTATTGTATAGGCGTTGGAGGCAAAAAATAACAGTCTGAGATGGCATGTATTTATTTAAAAATGTAACTTATTATGGCATGGGGTTCCATGCCATTGTATTAATATTAAAAGACAATTCTTTGAGAGGATTTGCATTATACTAGAAGTGTTACAACATGTTATTGGAAGTCTACGAAGTTGTTTTATTAATAAGGGGAAAGTAAAGATTGAATGGGGACTTGGGCTCCACCTAGACTCGGAGCAACTAAGCCAATATTAAAAGGATGGAAAGAAATTGGACGACGATGACAAGGAGAAGAGAGAGGTGAAGCAGTGGCAGGGGGAGAAGAAGTGATTGAGTAGACATTTCCTTGTTTAAAATAAAATGGCATGTGCCTCAATGCAATTGAATTTTGTTATATTTATATACTATATAAAGGTTTGGAAACCTTATTTTACAAGTGGGATAATGACAATTTCTACTTTAACGAAATAGAGCTTAAAGGTACTTCTTCCTTTCCTGTCTTTTTGTCACTCTTCACCGAGAGTAAGCACAAAAAGGCTGCCTTAGTTCCTTTGGTGAGTTGTCCTCTCGTGGACACCAGGTTTAAGTAGGAATCTTTGGCCTTACTTTGCCCTACCTTTAGATCCTGGGCCTCCACCCTAGATCTTCTTCCTTGGGCATTTGCCAATACCACAAGGTTCCTACCTTGTCCATGCAGGGCTACCACGAACCGATTAAACCAATCCATTCCGAAGATCACGTCAAATCCCGCTATGTCACGGTGAAATCCATGTTTACTTTCCATGTCCCTACTTCGACTCTCGCTTGTCGAAGTACCTCATTAGTGCTTTGGCTACCTTGAACAAACTCTATAGTCCTTGGTTTGCCTAGCCGCTGCACCGTTAGTCCGGCTTGCCGGACTATGTTTGCAACCACAAAATTATCCGAAGCACCCGTGTCAATAAGGATCTTAACAAAGCTACCTCTGAGCTTCCCTCGGAGGGCTAGTAGATGTCGCAAACGACTCTCTACCAAAGTTGCTCGTGTAATGAGTAACTTTGAGTTAGGGACTGGATCACATACCTCAGTTTGGACTTCACCCGACTTGACGGCCATATTGGCTCTGGCCTTCTTCGGGTAGGGACATTCCCTCAAAAAGTGTCCCGCTTCACCGTAGTTGTAGCATACGTTGTTTCCCACACTGCTATATGACTTGACCTTCTTATCTGTGGGTTTGTCTTTTTTCGCTTGACTCCCCCACGTACTCGCTCGCTGGCCACCGGATTTACCTTTCCGGAACCCCGAGGACTCATTCTTAGAGAAACTCTTCTTGAATTTCCCCCTGCTATACATTCCCCTTAGTTTGGCCCCTTTGCTAAACGTGGATCCCGACCCCGTCGTGTTCCCCTTTCGCAGGTTATCGTTGAAATGCACCTTGATGGCCGTATCCAACTCTTCTTTGTAGTTGGTCGGGTTCCACCGCATCACCTCGCCGCGAGCCCAGGTTTGCAAACCTGATATGAAGGCATGGAACGCATCCATATCCCCTATGTCCGTGACCAGTATCTTCTTTGCCATGAACCCATTCACATATTCTTGGATGGTTCCAATCTGCTTCAGCCTACTCAGCTCATCTCTCAGATGCAGAGTGGCATTCGGAGGAACGTATGTTGCGCGGATCCTCGCCTTCATCATGTCCCAAGTGGCCACCGGTCCTTCGTTGCCCTCTGTCGTTCTCCACCAAGACTTGGCATTATCTGCCAAGTATGGTTTTGCACATGGGACCTTCTCCGAGCTCGGTAATCGCAACGCTCGGAAGTAGTCCTCCATATCGTAAAACCAATCCTCCACCACCTTATAATCATTCACTCCCTTGAAGACCGGTGGGGGCTTTGGTTTGTACTTGGGAACTGCCTGAGGGACTGATTCTACTTCTGTCTATTCGACCTTGTCTGGTTTTGCCTCAGTCCCTGCCGAATGGTCCGCACCTTCTGCGCTGCTAGCATCCGTGGTCTTTCTCTTTTTCTTCCGCCTCTCGTCACGCTTTAGCTTGCGTACGAGAGTTTCCAGTAGGGCATTGGTCTGTGCCAACTGTCCTTCTAGCACGTCCAATCGAGCCTTGGACGATCGAACCTCGCCACCGGACTCCTGTTTGGAAGTTTCCTCACTAGAGTCCTCCTCATGCAAGGATTCCTCATCCATAGCCTCTTGTTCAACCGGAGGCTCCAGCTCCGGCGGAGGTTCCGTCTCCGCCTGGGTTCGCTTACGCCCTGCCCTTGCCATCTCCCAGCAATCCGCCTCTATCCTTTGCTAGAACTGAGGAAAAGGCTCCGATACCAAATTGTAAGCCACAAATTTTTCCTTTCCAATTTGCCAGCTTACCTCGTCTATCCGTCCAACATTGCCTTGGCTTTTGCTAAGTTCCCTTGCCAAGGTTCTCGCCTATGGTACCAGCTCCTACTTGGTCTCAGCTACTCACTGCACGAGCAACGGAGTGTTAGCCATCCATCTACGGATTCCCAAATCTCTCCCAATCCCCCTCCCCGGGTTAGACTGGACTTAAGGTTCGGTTACACTCCCCGCAAGCACAAGCAGCCAAGCACACCAAGCTTCCAGGTTCCTAACATCCCTTGGTACCACAAGACTTGATCATGGGACCCTCTAAATCCCAAGTCTTGAGTGCAACACTTGCTTCGGGATGCCGGGGCGAAACACCGTGGCCTAGTGGCCTGGTATGGGTACCTCTACCCCCCCACTTCCATCCCGAAGGAAGGCCCAAGCCCCTAGGAAGGGCGAGGACCAATGAGCCGCATGGTACTCAAGTGGGGCACCACTCCACATGAGCCGGGAGCACTGCAATTGGTTTCCCTTTCAGGAGTGGGAGCTGCTCTTGAGCACTTCCTTGGAGGGCCCCTCCGGCCCCAACCAAGTCCATGCTCATTGCCCCCCAAGGCCCCTCGGTCCCAATCCCAATTTCAAGTCGGTTTGGGAGCCCCCCTGGGGAATCCCTTCAAAACTGGTTCCTAGACCCCCCTACCCTTACTAAACTTTGGGAACCCCCGGCAGCCCCCCCCCCCCCCCCTGGGAGACGCACGCTTTGGGCTTTCACCCCTTGACCCGTATTAGTATTTGGACTTAGTCTCTGGCCCGATCTCGGACCCGATTTCGGATCTGACTTCGGATTCGGTCTCGGACTCGATCTCGGACTCGATCTCGGACTCGACCTCGGACTTAGTCTCGGACCCAATTTCGGATCTCGGACTCCGTCTCGAACTCGGTCTCGAACTCGGACTCGAACTCGGTCCCCGAGTCGGTCTCGGACTCGATTCCGGACTCTATCTCGAACTCGGTCCTAGAGTCGGTCTTGGACTCGATTTTCGACTTGGTCCCATCCGATGAACTCTTTGTCATTTTGGTCATGCTTTCGGGGTTCCTTTAGCCTACGACACCTCGGCGAGTTGGTTCCTTACAATATGCCAAGTGCTGGACATCCGGGGGTATTGAGAATGTATATGTTGGTGAAGAGGCATTTCTTTTGACCTAGGATGAAGTCAAATGTTGAGAAGTACGTATGTGGTTGTTTGACCTACCAGGTGGCCAAAGTTGATCATCAGAAGTTTGTTGGCCTCTATCATCCTTTATGTGTACCCGAGAATAAGTGGGATAGCATCTTGATGGACTTTATCACTAGTTTGCCCAAAACCTTTCGAGGAAATGATGCTATTTGGGTTGTTGTGGATCATTTGACGAAGATGGCTCACTTTTTCCTCGTAAAGATGATGATAAAAGCTTTTGAACTTGCTTAGTTGTTTGTAAACTAGTTATTCAGTCTCTATAGTTTGCTAGGTGACATTGTGAGTGATCGGGATCCCAAGTTCACGTCCAAGTTTTGGCAAACGGTCTTTGAAAAGCTAGAGACTAAGCTGAGCATGAGTAGTGGTGAGCATCCACAATCTAATGTGCAAACAGAGAACATAAATCAGCTATTAGAAGATATGCTAAGGTCTTTTGTGGGAAACTTGACTTGACAGGGAGTATGGGAAAAGTACTTGCCTTTGCTTCAATTTGCTCATAATAGCACTTATCAATTGGCTATTAGCATGTCTCCCTTCATGGCAATGTATGGCTATGAGCCTAGGTCTTCTGTGAGATTGAATTTGGCTTTGGCTCGGGTACCTCATGCTTGTGATTTCTTGGAAGATATGCAAGACAAGCTTGAGTTGGCAAAGTTAAACGTGAGGCAAGCTCAAGAGCAAGACAAAACATTGGCTAATGAGCATCATCATCATCAAGAGTATAAAGTTGGTGACAAGGTTTAAGTTGTCGGATGCACAACGGTCTCTGAAAGGAGGTGGCAAACATCTCCATGGCCACTGATATATTTTTAGCTTCTTCAATTCAATTCTCACAAACCTAGACACAAGAAACAAAAAGTAAAAGGAGAAAAAAACTTGATATCATTCAATGAAATTTATAAGTAACCTTCTTTCTCACGTCTTATCATTTTTCAGCAATCACCAACAGGTAAAATTTTCCACCTTGCAGCCTTAGTGATGTCATCGTTCAAGCCTGTCAAAGTATTTGTAAGGATCCGAAATAGAAGGAATCAAATGTAGCACACACCCACTTCTTCTTCGTATCCTTTCGGATGTGCTCGCCAAGGCCACTTCCCTTGAGAGCTCTGGTACAGCATTGTTCCATCTATCAATACTGTGAGCGTTGTCTGATTATACTGTGAGCGTTGGAAAGACAAGACCAGTAAAACCTAGCAGTGACGGTGATTTCATGTTGTTGAGAGAAACTATCATACTGGTTTACTGGTTTAATGTTGTTCCACGGAGCTATCTCTTTTGCGTGGTGGATCATCGAACTCCTAAGGCTTTGTTTTATCTCTCTCTCTCTCTCTCTCTCTCTCTCTCTCTCTCTGGATCTACTTTATCTGAAGTCCACTTCATAGATAGAAAATTCTCACCATTTAACTTCTGATTGCTTGTGATTCTTGAGTTTGATCTCAACTTCTCCAGCTACCATCTTATCAAACACAGCTGAGCTTAATAATCTCACACATTATGTTCGGGATCTACTTTACTGAAGTCCACTTCATAGATAGAAAATTCTCACCATTTAACTTCTGATTGCTTGTGATTCTTGAGTTTGATCTCAACTTCTCCAGCTACCATCTTATCAAACACAGCTGAGCTTAATAATCTCACACATTATGTATACTAGCAAGGAATCCAACTCCGCTGGCATAGATAGTAATTATGTTATTTTATATTATCATTTTAAATAATTTCTTTATAGACTATGTTTTTTGTGTACACTATTTTATTTTGCAGAAAACCTTGTCCCTCACATTGTTCTACAGACATTTGTGTCTTTGATGTTCCCCTTAAGAGTGCAACATAAAGTTGACCATGGTTGAAAACTTGTCTTAGCAATAATATCTTTATATTTTAGTGTTTGTCTTTAGGATTTGCAAATTGTAATAGAGAATGCATGTCTTATAGAGAACTACTACCATTTTACAATGATTGGCATATCTCCATTTTTTTGGTTTCAAAGAGATTATTGCATATCATTATGTAAAATTTTAACTTCAATAACATTTGGTAAAGCTTTGGTTATGATAGTTTATTTGTGTTAATATTATGTAAGAGCATTATGATACAGCTGATTTTTATGTTTAGCTTATGTGAAGGCATTCCAGACGGTGTTACCAAGTTTAAGAGGATAGTCAAGCATCTTCTCATTTGATTCTGTTTCTACAGTATTAATGCTCTTGTTTGTTATTGTTTCTCATTCTTGAAAGGATTTAGTCATTTACTTGTAAAGAGAGGTCATTTAAGTTGTGAGAATAGCCTTTCGAAATAGGCTTAAGTTGCTTGTCTCTATATGTTTTTCAAACATACTATCAATTGTTCTCTAGTAGTGGATGTTAATGGTGCTCTGAATGTCCTGATTAAATCTTAGGAGGTTAGGGAGATTGCCATTTCCTTGGGTCACAAGCCATCTTGACCATTCCTTTTCTTCTGGGTTCACTTGCATGTTTATAGGCAATGAGAACTTTTAAATTTTAGACCATATTGGTGAAGA
>NW_003314351.1:746133-752369 GCF_000143415.4 Selaginella moellendorffii
TATATATTTAAATTATATAATTCTGAAAATATAAATCCAGACTGGTCATAATATAAAGAGATAAGCAAGTAAATTTTGACATAATACACATTAAATAAAAATAAAAACATACAAGTGCTAAGTTTAGCTCTTTAAAACTATATATAATTGGTTCTTGTTAATGCAATGGCATTAAAACCAGCTTTCTCAGATTTTGAGCCACAATGTTTTATCCTTCTAAACCTGGCAAGAAAGAAACCACACAGAAAAAACTAAACTTTCTACCAAAACAAGAGAAGAAAGTGATAGATAGATAGATGCACATGTTTAAGCATGGAACTGACTCGAAAGAGCTATGTAAAGAGATTTTGGAGCTAGAGTCCTATAAAAGCTAGGTTGGATCAGATGAAGGTGTATTTGCTCTATCTGTAGGAGTCTGCCTATTAGTGTGGCCTTTGGTGGATTGCCTAGAAAAGTGCATGTAGAAGTCTAGTTGTGGAAAGTTTAAATGCAGCCAAAAGCATATGGGACGTCTTCGACACTACATATTGAGACAGTACATTGAAAGTCACTATTAATGCCACACCACTGACTATGCCCACTGTGCTCGCTGGAAGTGTTCTTTGACATCCTGTACTTGGCAAGTGTTCTTCTAATTCATGGTGGAGTATAAAAGTGATAAAGCTTGTGCTTAATGTCATCTACATTCAAAAGAAACACATACACCACATACAAATGAATAAATATGGCACATATATCACCATGTGTTATTCAGCAACACCAAGTTCACAATCCTGGCTGTCTCACGAAAGCAAAGCAAAAACTGCATATTAATTTCTTGAGATTTCTATCTTTCGCAATGTCATTTGAACTCTCTTTAGAAAATTCATATAAAGAATTTATTATGCTTAGAATCATAGCACTTCCCTTCTTTCCCACATACTTTCAGAAATACAAAATTTAGTCAAAGAAAATCCACCTATTTTAGTATGCTCTTGTCCAAGTCATAGGCTACAGTCTACAAAAATTATAACCAACACAAAACTGTTTCTCCAAAGATAGATGTATGGGTCATGAGGGGCTTAAAGTCATCTATATAGTTAATATTGTTAAAAATATACATTTAGTGCAATACGTATTGATAGAACAATACATATCTTTCTTATTAGAGTATAATATAAAATTTCTATCACTTTGTAAAGCAAGGATGCAACTGTTACCATAATTATGCTTACTTCCAACTCTCCATTTTAAATATTTTCTAGAGTATATAGACCAAAGATATCTAACCTTTACATATTTTACAAATCTAAATAACTTGATAACCACAATATATAAAAATGATTTTCATGTATTATCAATAATTAAAACTCTATTCTGAATATAATCACATTATAATGTTCATAAAAATATATGTACATTAACTTCTAGCTATATTATAAACTGAAAGTTTCAAATATAACTATGATTTAGTTTAATCTCCTAACTTTTCACAACATATAACATGCTCTAAAGAATTTGGATGACAAAAATTTACAGTAGAATTATGTTTATAAAAAATTTGAATAATGATCATTAGTCTGGCTCTTGTTCCATGCTTTGGAGTGCTACACAATTGTAAGAATGTCTTGCAGGAGATGACATTGCCTAGAAAAATGGCCTAAGTGGTTGATGCTTTATTAGTATCACGACAGGCCACTCCATGTTGCACATTGTGAAGTACACATTCCATCTCAGACACAACATCTCAATGATGATTGTGATCTTTTGCAGGTTCATTTTTCAGGGATTAGAGGGTTTGATTTTCTCATTCTTCTTAAGTCAAGAGCAAGTCAAATGAAATAGTAAAATGTAAACCTTTTAGAAATCATATTTAGTAAGAAACTAAGTTGTAAGTAAGGAGATAAATAAAAAGTTACATAAGGTTTAAATTTTCAATAAGAATACATTCATAAGCATATTGAAAGCCAGTTAAAACTACAACTTGAACTTATGTTATAGTGCAAGAATTTGCATTTTGATAATGTGAAAGCTTTCCTCAAGTGACTCGTTGTCTGAAATCTGGAAGGACTCCTTTTTGCAGATTGCAAACCTCTTTTCTCACCAATATCTACTGGAAATTTAGAATCTGAGAACCACAACTGATTCTTGGTAGTGTTTTTGTAGAACTGTTCTCTTCCACAACTGCAGTCGACACTGCCTCCAAGCCATATCAAGTACTTGGAAGCTGCTTCTAGAAGCAGCATGACATGCTTCCCAAGATCCAGGGAGCTTATTTCTATTGGAGGAGACTCAAAGGTGCCTTATACCTGTGATGAAACATGTGTGATGAAATGATGAACATTAACCATATACCTTTCACAAAAAGAAGCACTTAGTGTACATCTGAACCATCATGTCTTACAACACTGTCAGCTCCAAACCTAGTGTATCTCTTAAATCACCAGAAATCATCAGCTAGATCAGCACCAACATGACAGTGACTCCTGGAGACTTCCCCATCATCCCTTACATCTGCACATACTCTTGAACCTGCTACTTCAACTAAGTTAATCTATCCAGTGGGATGTGTGGCATCATCACAATTGAGTTCTGTCCACTACACAGCCATAAACAAGTTCCTTCTACTCAAGCTTTCTCAAAAGTGGTGGTGCCTCCCGAGGATCTATGAACAATTGCTGTAGGACGCACTCAAAACCAGCAAAAGAAAACTTTGTCACAAAAAGACGAATGCAAAGAAATAAAAACAGGAAAAGAAAAAAGGAGCATTTACCTTGTCAAGTGTTTTAGCAATGTTCAATTATAGACACCCTCGGCCTGTAGGGGTTACGAACTTTCAAAGTCTCCTTTGATATAATTTCAAACTTGGTTCTCAGTGTCCACTCTACTGAGTTCATAAGAGAAATTGGTATCCTTTCTCCTCTTCTTGGCTCTTCTCAGGCAGTAGTTGGCATTCCTGATTCATAAACTTCACCTATAAAAACATGGGTGAAGCTATAAGTTTAAAACTTAGAACATACCAGTCAGGCCGTATTTTAACAACAAATCCAGCAGACCAGTCAAAAGGCAAGATCCAACACTCCCAGTCTCATCTCTTCAAGCTCCAACCTTGTCACCAGGCTAGAAGTAACACAACCACCATCCTCCTGGAATCCTGCCTTCTGCAGGAACAAGAACAAGAATCCCAAAGCTTCACATTTCACAGGTTTCTTTGTCTTTAGGAAAAAAAACAAAAACGTGCATACCAGTCTAGTAAACGATGCTGCTCCCTGATAACAGCTTGTGAATCTCCCCTCCTTCAGTAGCAAGATTAAGATAGCTCCCAGACAATACTGGTTTCCAGATTAAAAAATGAATTATTGGACTCTTTTCTCTGTAAACAATGAGTCATTTTTGCACAATCACAAAGATGAAGAGAGCAAACTTCACCTCCTTCAACGGATTATAGTTGAAAAAGTAGTTCCATATTGGTCATAGAACATACACCGATGATGTATCGGCCATTGACAGCTGTTACCCTAAGAAAACCCATTGACTTGATTCTACTTTCCTTGCAATTTGGCATTCATGAGTGAAGGAGGTCATCATTCTTGCAAGAACTGTTTTTTAATTGTTCCTTGGCCAAGCATTTCACGTTCCACTTAATTGCAGAAATCATTTTTCCTTTGCTATATAGTAGATCCTAAAATGCTTGAAATTCCTGACCAAATCCAGCAAGAGCTGATTGATGGATTGGATGACCGACAAGAGATCTCATCATTACAACACTGATTGTTTTCTGTCTTGCATGCTCCCAAAGCTTGCAAAGTCATCTTCAAATAAGTCCAGAACTTCGTTTTGGTCCAAAGCATTGACAAATCTGCAAAGAAAATGCTGTTAATGACCAGATAAATTCAATGGGCTTACCTTGGCTTTGATGAATCCAGAAAGGCACACATGTAATCACTGTCAAGAATGATCTTTCTGTTCTCACCATTCAGCATTTGAGGCTGATATTGTACACAGTTATTTCGAGACACCTCTCTATGATCTATCACTTTACCTTAGCAGCACATAAAGTCGAGATGCACGATGTCTGTCTCAAGTGATTGGAATTGACTGTATTCCAACGTTTTGTTCAGCCAAACACTTGCCATATGCTGGATCTTTGAAAGGACAGCATTCCATTTGGCCACTACTAAAAGTTTCTTGTGATGAAAAATTTTGGACATATAATTTGAAGTAATAACCATGGCATCTCGGTCACTAAATGCTACTGCACCACCAATCCTTGTCCCTTACAACAATCTGCATAATATCCCATTAGCAGAAAAATCTATAAAAAGATTGCCAGTGACCATTTTCTTGGACGTGTGAACTTGCTCTTCTGCAATCTCTTTGTCACTACCAAGATCAATCCCTGGTTTTGGCTCTCTTTTTGTTACTTCAGGCTTTGGGGGTGGTTTCGGCTTCCGTGTCTATTCCTGCAGTTTCAAAAGGAAAGTGAAAACAAATCAACCAGACCAACCATCATTATAACCACATGCCTGGCTTTGCTAACAAAGTTCATGCTATCACCTTACTTGTCTTCATCGCTATAGTGGAGAAGTATTTATCCTGTATTATAGGTCTGCAAGCTGGGAATGTTCTTATGTTTATGTGGAACTGTGGTTTAACAGGATGAAAATCCGAGATTGTGCCATGCATTTGGATGTCACCATGATGACATTCTTTGGGACCTTGGAAGTGTTGCCATGTCTGGCAGATATTTTGTCGATACTGATGAACTTGCACGTGTCATCTGTCATCTGTCATAAATAAATGTTATGCCCTTTGCCTCTCCATGTGATGTGGGGCAGAAGTATTAACATCTGCTATTCTTTTGAAACTTCCAAATTTCACGTTCTCAACATTCTCTTCCATAACTTAAAAAACCTAAAGAGAAAAACTTAACTACCCTTAGTGTTTGTATATAAAACCACTAATATAAATATAAATATAAATTCTGGGAAATATTGTGACAAATGATCAGAGGAAATAACATCCCCTTCAACCAAAACATCAGAAATGTGAACTTCGCAATTTATTTTATTCTAACATACAGTTGCCATCATTGTCTCATAAACTAAACGTGTCCAGAAGCAATGTGATCCCAGAGCCAACCAACGCAGATCCTAGGCTCTGCCCTTGATGCTCATGGCAATCCCCTGCAACTGGAGAGAAAAGAGAAAAAACACAGTCAAAACTGGATCTTACAACTACAAAATAAAAAAGAGAAAAATGCTACCTGAACACTGGATTGGAGAGCTTGATCAACGAATTTTAGTGGTTGTTTCTCCATTTGAAGAAAGAGTTCCCCTGCAGGATAAAAGTCTATTGCTAAGCAAACATGAGTCGCAATCTGCAAAGAAAATCTCAATTTAGAAAGCAAGATGGTCCATCAATCCAAGAATCTCTCTTTCAGCACATGCACAATGAACCTGTTCAAAAGATCAGTGCAAGTTTCAAGACAGAGATATCACCTTGTTTCTGCTTATTATGACGCTCTTATCCGTGCTCTTCATGGCAAAACACTGGCGGGAACCTTTCAACTCTACTAAATGTACACTCCATCACAAAAAGGCTTTTTAATCCCATATATAAGTAACAACTATGAAAAAACTCACCTTCCTGTGTCACCAAAACCAAGAGATTTGACAGGCTGAAAATGGTGGAGTCAGTTTCTCGCCACTAGTTTGAATCTGCATTTAAAACAAACAAGTAAACTGGAGAAGTCATCAGACTAAACATAATTTTATGAACCTTTCTAATGGCATCCCAAGAGTTTAGATAAACAACTTTAGAGTGTTTAGCCCAAAGGTCGTTGGGTGTCTGGACACGAATAAAAGAAACAAATCTCGAAGCATCCAGCATTAGACTCCCAAACAGCCCTCTGTTACTCACTCCTGCGCAACAAGACAGACACACACCTACAGCTTACCTCCTGCATTTGCAAAAGCCCCATTGGAAATGGCAACAAGAAATGTGTCAAATAGCACAAGAGAACTATACAGCTAACTTCCAAAACACTCATTCATTCATATGTAGGCCTTTGATTTTCAGGTAAATCGGAAATAGATGTTTTGAAAAATGAGAGATGAAAACAAGAATAGAAACAAAGAAAGAAAGAAAAAAACAAACCAAGTTTTGAAAAGCTGTGTCTTTAAAGCTTCCACTCCTTTTAAAGAAATACACACTCAAATATATCAAAACATTCTCCCAATTTTACAAAACACTTC